>NC_079227.1:22892654-23000494 GCF_029633865.1 Lampris incognitus
ACGAGGCGCTTTTCAAGAGAAATGTCACTTCTGTCATGCACTGATGCAGCCGGCACGGACCCCGTGTGTGTGTGTGTGTGTGTGTGTGTGTTCAGGTGTGTGTGTTCAGGTGTGGGGGGGTGCCCTCTTTCGCTCTCTGACAATGTCTGTAGCTCCTTCTCATCTGTTTGCTTCATACCCTGAGTGTGATTCACATGTCACACATCAGCACTTTGCCAAGTTACCATATTTAATAAATAAACATACATGTTAAAACAACGACCTAATTTCCCTTCAACAGACACGCACAAGTGTCTGTGTGTGTGTGTGTGTGTGTGTGTGTGTGTGTGTGTGTGTGTGTGTGTGTGTGTGTATGTGAAGCCTGCCTTCGGGCTGGTAATTAAAGATGAGCCGTTTACTTATCAGGAGTCTCTTTCTGTTATAAATTCATGGCAACCAAGTTTCTTCCCCGCCCACTGAAATCACTACTCATCTGGATCCCACTGCCAGTGTTGTGTGTGTGTGTGTGTGTGTGTGTGTGTGTGTGTGTGTGTGTGTGTGTGTGTGTGTGTGTGTGTGTGTGTGTGTGTGTGTGTGTGTGTGTGTGTGTTCATTTCCTCTGTCTGACACTCGGTGTGTGAATTTTATTTGTGTGCCTCAGCTCTATCCTTACAGAGAATGTTTTGCTGAAGGCCTAATACCCTAATACATTCAATACATATACTCATCTACCTGCCAAGGTAGCTGGTATATGAAAAAACAAATGCTGACCAGACAGATTTTGTTACTAGCCAAATAAGTAAATAAATAAATAAATTGCTTTTTACTATTGCAATTTGCTATTATTACTATTTTGCATGTCATCTTGGTCTTATAAGTGATTCTCAATCAAAATTGTTGTAGTGTGCAGTAATAATAGTAGTAACACTTAACTGTAAGCAGAAATATTAGTTCAGTTGTTTCAACACTTAACGTCCGTGTGTAACAGAACAAAGGGAGTCTGATGAGGTGTCTTCTCCAGGTGCACAGGTAAAGGCCTATAGTTGACTGTTGGTTGATAGCAGAGGATTGTATGAGAGACTCACTGAGTGGAGCAGGTCTGTACACACTAATTGGAGAAGTGGCCATGGTGGGATGAGAGCTGGAGGACACGAGATAAGGAGGGCAAGAACAGACAACTGCCCTATAAGAGAGACTGTACTGTATTGATCGGGGGTGCATTCAAGCTGCTGGGCTTGAGTGTGTCTGCTCATTGAACATATATTAAAATCGTGTGACAATACTGTTAAGAGATTTTTGTCTCGCTCTTCATTTAATGTCAGAGTGGGATTAAATAATCGCCACGACATGAGCCATTATGATTTGTCTTTGTCATGCATAATTCCCTGTCTGACCGTACTAAAGATGACACTAACCAGACGTTTCTCCAAAATTGAAGAAAGAAAAAACATTGTGCTGGCCTAAAGATGACACTAACCAGACGTTTCTCCAAAATTGAAAGAAAAAAACGTTGTGCTGACATGTCTGTTTGATCCCCGTTAAGTCATGCATTGTCCTCTGATGCAACATTGACCAAGGCCAAAGAATGGCTGAGAGAGGAGGATCTATCCAAGCTATATAAAATAAAGTTAAACATGGTGTAGGTCAGGCGGCACGGTGGCACAGTGGTTTAGTGCGGCCGCCTCACAGCAAAAAGGGCCTGGGTTCGAGCCCCAGGGTAGTCCAACTTTGGGTGGAGTTTGCATGTTCTCCCTGTGTCTGCATGGGTTTCCTCCAGGTGCTCCAGTTTCCTACCACACTCCAAAGACATGTAAGTCAGGTGAATCGGCCGTACTAAGTTGTCCCTAGGTGTGTGTGGGTGTGGGTGTGGGTGTGGGTGTGGGTGTGGGCGGGCCCTGTGATGGCCTGGCGGTCTGTCCAGGGTGTCTCCTCACCTGCTGCCCAGTGACTGCTGGGATAGGCTCCAGCATCCCCGCGACCCTGAGAGCAGGATAAGCGGTTCGGATAACAGATGGATGTTTCAACACTAAAGTGTAATGTATTTGAATTAATAAATTCAGTGGTATTCACGTTTAAGTGCAAGAAGGATGCTTTATTAAGGAGTTTGAGAACAGAACAATTATAGAGGAATTAACAATAACAAGTAAAAATAAGTAACAGTAATAAGTTCAGAGTCATAGTTCATATTAATATGCTTTTTATTATGTAATAGTATGTTCAATCTTCAGACGGTTTGCTCTCAAAGCAATCTTCCTCCTCCTTGTCCCCTGCTAATCTCCGCATAGCTGGGTCCATTTCAACTGCCCAGAGGACAACAAGTATCTCAAACCCTGTAACAAAACAAAAAAAAGTCGTGTGGTTTGATGACTGATGCAGTTACGTATGACAAACGCAGCACGGCAGATCTAGCAGATTGAAGGGACAGCAAACCAGCAGCTTTCTCCAGCACGTCTTAAGAATTTGATTTTTTTTTTCTACTGGCCGGGGTGGCGGGTGGGCTCCATAATTTACTCGCCAAAGACTAAATTTACCCGTATTTGGCGATTGGCAAGTGTTAATTTAGGACCCTGCACATACACACCTAACACACGGTCTTTTCCCACACTTCTGCCCTTTATCTAACCTTTACACATTATTTGTCGTTGTGCATTGCCATGTGTTGATCATAGTGATGGTACTGGGCATGGTGACAGCAGACGTCACTGTTACTATGGGGCTGCTGTAGAGCACGTGCATCCAGCTAGCCCCTTTTTTGTGACATAAATGTGAAACTGATTCTGGCTGTATGGAATATGTAAGTGTCTCGTTACTGGCCCGGGCTCACAGTTTTTGTAGGTTTACGTGTGTAACATTGTCGATGAGCGTGTTATTATACTAACCTACTCTGATATGAGAATGGGTGTTTAGGAGCCATATTCCAAAATGTTGTGATACACTCAATGGTTGATTTATGAGGTGCACCTCTTTAGCATCGGGTAGGATGCTCAAATTTTGTTTGGGTATAGATTCAACAAAGTGCTGGAAACATTTCACAGGGACTGATGTCTATACTGGCTCAAGTTTTTCTACCATACATTCATGCTGCAGACCTCCCTCTTCATTTCATTATAGGGGTGCCCCAAATAGTTGGGTTTTTTTTTCCCCCACAGCTTTTATTAATCCCCGTGGGGCAATTCTTTCTCTGCATTTAACCCATCCTAGCTGTGTAGCTAGGAGCAGTGGGCAACTGCTGTGCAGCACCCGGGGACCAACTCCAGTTCGTCTCGCCACGCCTCGGTCAGGGGCACAGACACCCATGTCTTTTTGATGGTGGGAGGAAACCGGAGCACTCGGAGGAAACCCACCGCAGACATGGGAAGAACATGCAAACGCCACACAAAAAGGACCTGGGATGACCCCAAAGGTCGGACAACGGCGGGGTTGAAACCCAGGACCGGGTTGAAACCCAGGACCGGGTTGGGGGGGATCGATACTGCGGGATTGATACTTCGATACTCCTAAGCTACTCATTTGATATCTATTACTTTAAAAAAAGGTTGATAATAAGATAATATAATACAAATCATAGGTGGCTGCATCACTTTCAGATGTTTTCAGTACTTTAGTATAATGGTTGTGCCAATAAACAGCCCTGACATATTTAGCTGGCCCGTGTCACATGACTGTGGAAACCCATGTGACATGAGAACTAAGCGCGCACACTGTGCAATGCACACACTTCCGCATCACACTTGTGAGAGAATGGAAAGGAAACGTAGCGTGATGCACTATTTGTCACAAGAAAGTGCCACACAGCAGCAACACAAATAACCTCTTTAAACATTTAAAAATCAACACATCCTCGAAGTTATAAGGATGCTGAACAAAAACAGGAAGCTGCACATACATCCAAGTCTCCTGCACCACCCTCTGTCTGACAAAAGACGTTGCAGGAGAGTTTTCAGAGAAGCAAAGCGTAGTACCGTTATCAGTTCTGCCAACAAAGCGCAAGACATTCTCCCATCCCACACAGCGAGACAGAGATAGACATTTAATACAGTAAATTGCAAGGGAAATTGCAATGTGTTAATGCATTGCATTAGCTGTGACACTGTTGCGTCTTCTTTATTGTTGCTTCCTGAGACAAACAGGATGTTGCTGCCGACTCCTCTTTTTTCCCTAGTTTATTTGTGCTTTACTGATGAGGAGACATATGTTAATAAACATGTTCTACGTGTTTTGATCCTTTTGTCTTTACTCTGACAGCTTTAGCATTGTCTGCGTTGAAATAACTTTTGTCTTTTTAATCAACATATTTCCCATAGAATTGGATGGAGTACGATGTAAATCTGCCACTCTTCATGATGAAGGTCTTCTTTTATGTATATAAATTTTGTCTGTAATCCCTTTTGTAATTGGAAACCTTAATCCTTTTCAGACGATTCTGAGACGTCACAAGGAGCCTAGCCAGGATCGTTGTTACTGACTTGCAACCTGTTTCAATGGTTGAGGATGCAGGTTTCCATCATTTTGTGAAGGTGTTTGAGCCCCGATATATGAGTTTAAATACTTGGGTTGACTGTACAAAGTAATGGGGAGTGTGGAAGAGAAGTGAAGAAGAGAGTGCAGGCAGGGTGGAGTACGTGTGGAGAAGAGTGTCAGAAGTGAATTGTGACAGAAGGGTACCAGCAAGAGTTAAAGGGAAGGTTTACAAGATGGTTGTGAGACCAGCTATGTTATATGGTTCGGAGACAGTGGCACTGATGAAAAGACAGGAGGTGGAGCTGGAGGTGGCAGAGTTGAAGATGTGAAAATTTTCATTGGGAGTGATGAAGGAAGACAGGATTAGGAATGAGTATATTAGAGGGACAGCTCAGGTTGGACGGTTTGGAGACAAAGCAAGAGAGGCAAGATTGTGATGGTTTGGACATGTGTGGAGGAGAGATGCTGGGTATATTGGGAGAAGGATGCTGAATATGGAGCTGCCAGGGAAGAGGAAAAGAGGAAGGCCAAAGAGGAGATTTATGGATGTGGTGAGGGAGGACATGCAGGTGACTGGTGTGACAGAGGAAGATGCAGAGGACAGGAAGAGGTGTAAATGAATGATCCGCTGTGGCGACCCCTAACGGGAGCAGCCGAAAGTAGTAGTAGTAGTAGTAGTAGTTTGATCCCCGATATAAAATCCCTGGTAGGAAACGCTTGGTGTCTAGTGAAATTCCAAAGCTGTATGAGCAAGTCAAAACAACACTGAAAGACTCCTTAGAATCTGCAAGCAGTGTGGCTTTAAAAAGTGATACATGGACAGCAAAAACAACTGAAGCTTAATTGACATTTTATTGACCAGAATTGCAAGCTGCAGGTTTGTTCTCTTGAGACAGTCCATGTAGCTGTACAGCACACAGCAGACAATTTATCTGAACTCCTCTCAAAAATATCTGATGAATGGGGCATTACCAGCAAGGTCCATGCTATTACTGTGGAAAATGGAGCTGATATGGTCTCAGCTGTGCGGAAAAGCCACAGGAAATACATTCTGTGTTTTTCACACACCCTGAACTTAGTTGTGAAGGGCTCCAAGAGTGACACAAGTTTGGAGTCCATCCTGGTGAAATGTGGCGCAATCATTTGGTTCTTACACCATTTCACCAAAGCATCTGACGAGCCCAAATAAATACAAATTCAGTTGCAATTGCCAGAGCACAGACTAATCTAAGTAGTAGAGATGCAATGGAATTCAGTACTGTTCATGCTGTAGAGACTGTATGAATAATGAGAAGCGGTTATAACATCACATTGTCTTCTTGGGAGATACAACTTGTACTTGAATGAGGGAGTAAGGTTCCATATCAGCCAAGCCATCGAAGCCCTCAGACCCTTTGAAGAGGCTACTAAGGATGTTTCAGAAGAGCCGTATGTAACCATTTCTGAAGTCATACCTCTGGTCTCTCTTCTCCAAAAAGCAACCATGTCTGATGGGCAGAAAGGTAACACATGGGCTTCACAGCTTGCAATGCAATGCAAGTGGCACTTTCAAAATATTGAGCACAACTATACTCTTGCAGCCAGCACATTTTTGGACATTAGGTTCAAAAACACTGTCTTTTGTGATACTGGGAATGTGGAAACAATTAAATCGTGGCTCATCAGTGAGATGTAAGCCCTGGGCAGATGTGATGGGCAGGCAACAACCAGTGAACCCCCTGTTACTGCATTAACTGCCTCTATGGGAACAGCCAGAGCCGCAAGGGTCACCCACTGCAAACACTTAAAGGAATGGTGCAAACCGTTCAACATCCAAGGGAGGATTATGGCAGGAGTTTGACACATGTGTAATGGTTTTTCAGTGGAATTGCACAGCAAGCACAAATGCTTAAATTGAAATACACAAATACATGGAAGAAAATGTGATCCCAAGGAGTGAGGACCCTTTGCTTTGGTGGAAAAAAAAAAGAAAGAAAGAAAAAAAAACCCCAAGCCCCTTTGCTTTGGTGGGAAAAAATGAGAGCGCATGTACAGCACTCAACAAAGTGTCAGAAAGATACCTTGGAACTGTTGTAACCTCTGTTCCAGCAGAGAGGCTGTTTTCTAAGTCACGAGAGACAGTTAGTCAGAGGCGAAATCGGCTTAAAGCTAAAAATGTTAATATGTTACTTTCCTGAACACCAATCTAAAAGTTGAGAGAAAAAAAAGCCAAAATTTATCTGTTGAGAGCCCTAAAGAAATGTGAGAATGTAGGAAAATGTAACCCCCCCCCCCAAACACTGCTATTAGGAAGTGTTCAATGTTCCTTACAAAGTGTAACTCATAATGTAAAAAGGTCATTTGCTTTTTCATGTAGGCTTAAGAAGACTAGGAAATCTTTATGAACAATTAAAATGAAGTAGATCACATGCAAAGCTCTTTCTGTTTGGACTTCTGAATGAATAAGTGCAAATAAGCACGTTTTATGTTGTATGTTGTTGGCATTTTGCTTTATTTCATATTTATGTTATAAATATTTAAGTTATTATTATTAAATCATAGTATTTCTGTAGAATACTGGACTATTTTTATTTGATTCTTTTTATTTTTTTACATAAAGCGGCAGTAGACACCTTTTTTTGCTTTTAACATCATTATGAAGTAAATGTTGACGGCACAGATGACGCCATAAGCCTCGCGTTCACTATGCAATTCTGTCTCCCACCGTGTACGATCTCGCGGGAAAATGAAGGTTCGCGCTACGGCGCAAAGGAAGTGCGTCATCCATTGCGCGACCAAAACAGGAAGAGTATAGCACTTTTGTGTTCCTCAGTTCCTCAGTAGCTATCCGTATCGGTATCTATCCCCAGTAGCTGAAATGGCGGACGGTGGAACAACTACCTGGCAAGAGTAAAATAACCCCCTTGACGGAGGCGAAGGTGAAGAGGATGAGTGATAGAAACACGTAAAACAAGAGTGAACCTCGGACGGGGGTTTTCTGTTCTCCCCTAGCCAGACGAAAGCGTTCGCATGGAAACATGTTAGCTATCGGTTGTGATTAGGGTAAGCGTTAGGTTAAGGTTAGGTCGAGGTTAAGATTAATCAGGTGTCCGCTCACAGGGTCGCGGGGATACTGGAATCTATCCCAGCAGTCATTGGGCGGCATTGTTATTAATGGCTGGTATTCAATTCAATTCAAAACTTTATTGCAGACTCAGGGTCCATAACAGACAAAGACAAATAGGTAAAAGACAAACTCTAGACAATACGCAGAGTAAATACAATAAAATAACATAAATGGAACAAGTCAGTGTGTTATAGGAAGGCAGCTGTACCGGTGGTCCCACTGCCGGGATTGGTAGCGTGTGGCACTGAATCTTATATTAGTTAAACTCTTGATGATTACATTATCAGAGTCATTGAGCCGGCAAATAAATTTATACATGAGATTTCTTAGAAGAGCCTGAAAGGCTGACTCCTGCAGCCACAAACATTTCACTTGCACTACACCATCTAGGTCTTTTTAGTAGTATTCTCATAGCATCATTATAAGCTACTCGAAGCTTCTGTAAGCTTGCTTTTTGATAGTTTGACCACAGGTGTGCAGTATAGAGTGTTCTACAATATGATCTGAACAGAGACATCTTCACACTAACTGAACACATACCAAACTTGCGTGACAAGAGTGTTTGCTGGTGCATACATCATGCGGCATTACCTATAAATATAATCATCGTCTGTAATTTGTTCAGTAATATAGTGCCCAAGATATTTCACCTTATTACATACCACAAGATTATTATCAGACAATTCAAAATCAGGAAATTTTAGATGATTGACTTCTTTGGTTCTGCAGATCATGAAAACACTCTTACTAGCATTGTATTTGACATCATGCTTCACACCATATACAGAACATATATCAAGGAGGTGCTAGAGACCAGCGCTACAGGGACTAAGAATGACAAGGTCATCTGCATACATAATATGGTTCACCAAGGTGTTACCAGTCATGCACCCAGTGTTACAGGCTTTCAGCTGCTTGGACAAATCAATATATAAATTGGTATGTGTCGTGATTTGCCTTTAAATGTAATGATATTTTTTTCCTTAAAACGACCATTATTCTGAAAAATCACATACCTATTGAAGAAATGATCCATATCAGTGTTGGTATTATTAAAATTGTAACAAAAAGTATTGTTATATCAAATAAAAATAAAAAAGTTTGGTATCCTCCATCCCTGCCAAATAATCAACCAAACGTTAGTCGATGAGAAGAGGCTCAGTCAATCAAGTTTTCATTGGTAGCTTAGTCGCAGAAGAAAACAAAAAACATGTATAACACGCTTAAAAATAACATTGTTTTAGAAAAGTGCTATATAAATAAAAGTATTATTATAAAAAAACCTGTATGAAACGTGTGAGGGCGTTTAAATTGAAATGATGGCCATCATATTCTTCATACATTTTATAATTCCATTATAATTCTGTTTTTCCTCTTTCAATGTTGTATTCTGTAAATTGTGTAATCACAACATCCATTGTACGTTGTCTGTCTTGGGAGAGAGTCCCTTCTCTGTTGCTCTCCCTGAGGTTTCTTCCTATTTTTTCACCCAGTTAAAGATTTTTTTTAGTGAGTTGTTCCTTATCTGATGCGAGGGTCTAAGGACAGGATGTTGTGTTGCTGTAAAGCCCCTTGAGGCAAATTTGTAATTTGTGATATTGGGCTATACAAATAAATGGACTTGACTTGACACAGGAAGTGGCGACACTCAGTCAGTCAGACAGACATTCATGTCTACATGCCTTGTCCCTGCAGCTATCAATGTGGGGCAGAAAATCCAAAGTTCAAAAGTTGTGCGATATTATACATATCCATTTAAGAAATAATCACTATCGGTATCGATATCGATACAATGGTAACAAAAATTATTGGTATCGTGTCAAGTTAAAAAAGGTTGGTATTGCCCATCCAACATTAGTCCAAACGTTAGTTGATGTGATAGAGTCTCAGTCGACCAAGTTGTCATTAGTCGCAGAAAAAAAAAACCCTGTATGAAACACTTAAAAAAAACTATGAAACGCTTAAAAAAAAACCTGTATGAAACGTATGTGGGCTTTTAATTTGAAACGATGGACACGGGAAGTGGCGACAGTCAGTCAGGGACAGACATTCACGTGTACATGGCTGGTCCCTGCAGTTAGACTCTGTCAGGCAGAAAATCCAAAATTCATAAGCTGTGTGATGTTATATTGTGTTGAAATAAATTAGCAAAATGTAAGTCTCCTTGTTAGTTGTTCCAACACATTCAGAATCATTATTCGTGACATCTGTAGCAGGTGTTGTTAACAGGCGGCTTGCTTCATGCAAGCCGCCTGCATGTAACAGTGTTAACAACACAACTTATAACATTCTTTCCTGGAACTCAAACCATTTTCTGATGCCCCAAAATATATATATTTTAATAATTCGATTTATACCATAAACATGCAATGACTAGTCAGCAAATGGCTTGAACTAACAACCACTAGTCGACTGGGAAAATCTTTGGTCAAGGGCAACCCTATAGTGGGGCAGCTTATCTTCAATATTCATAAGGATTGTGCATTTTGTGATAAAAGCACCAAATTTGGTACATATGTAGCTTAATATATTTAGAAGAAATTTGGATATGGAGCCACTGAAAAATTAACCCCGTAGTGGCCATCGCAGGCATGGACGTTATTAGATCGCTTTTAGCGGGGCTGTGGCCTCCCTACATTTCATATCAGCCATTATGACAAGACAGAGGAGAATGTTACCTTTCCAGAGATACCAATATTATTGTTCTAGTCCCAATAGAACCAGAGATATATATACAATTTTACATATCGGATAGCACCAATGCATGTTGAAAAAAACTAAGTTGATAAGCAGTTACTTTTGTAAATAAAAAAAAACAATAAAAAAAACAGTAAACACTGCTGAAGTACTGAATTGTGTATTGTTTCCTGCAATCGCTGGTTCTAAACCTTGACCAACAGAAGAGGAGTGTTTAGGTATAGATGTCTATACAGATTGTATAGATGAATAATGTCTCAAAATTGACTGGGAACTTAGTTTTTTCAACATGCATTGGTGACATCCGATATGTAAAATGGCAATATCTCTGGTTCTATTTGGACTACAACAATAATATTGGTATCTCTGGAAAGGTAACATTCTCCTCTGTCTTGTCATAATGAAATTTAGGGAGGCCACAGCCCTGCTAAAAGCGATCTAATAACGTCCATGCCTGCCATGGCCACTACGGGGTTAATTTTCAGTGGCTCCATATCCAGATTTCTTCTAAATATATTAAGCTACGTATGTATCAAGTTTGACACTTTTATCACAAAAAGCACAATTTTTATGCTAAACTGCCCCACTACTACTTCATTACAAACATGCTCTGTTGGATTGAGATCTGGGGACTGCATGTATACTGATATGACTGTCAGGTTCCTGGAACCATACTGAGATGATGAGTGTTTTCTGACATGCCGCATGATGGCCCTTTCAAACACAGTGTGATTTAGATTATTATATTATTTATTTTATCTTTTCCTCCATTTTGCCTTCCATGCCTGGCAGGCTGCCTCGTTTCTATTGGTCACACTGGTATTCGTCACAGCGCGCAGCGCCCAAAGTTCAATGAGTCAAGTCAATTTTATTTGTATAGCCCATTATCACAAATTACAAATTTTCTCAGTGGGCTTTATAGCAATACAACATCTTTCCTTGGACCCTTGCATCGGAAAATGAACAACACCCCCCCCCAAAAAAAAAAACCCAAAACACTTTAACGGGGAGAAAAAATAGGTGTATATAGGAGGTCGCCGAGTGGCGTGCTGCCGCACCACAATGGCTTTTCGCTGTGTCGAGCAAAGCACAGGCGCAGTGCAAGCCATTGGAAATAATGGGTCTGTGAGTGCAGTGGTGCCATATTAGCATTGTGTCTGAAAGGGCCTTTATCCTGCCGAAGGCAACCAATTAATAAACGCTAGACCGTGTTAATGAAAGAGACGGAACTGGTCAGCAATGATGCTTTAGGAGTGCTGTGGTGTTTAAGTGACGCTCATTTAATGAGCCTCATGTGATATTTGTATTGTGTGCCAAGAAAACATTTGCCACACCATAATACCACTACTAGCATGTGCCTTTGACACCGGGCATGATGGATTCATGCTGCCTAACCCCAAATTCTTACTGTAAACTAAAATGTTGGCACAGAAACCTTTATTTTGTTGAACGAGGCAATGTTTCTCCACTCCTCAATTGTCCAGATTTGGTGATCGTGTGCCCACTTGCCTCTCCTTGTACTTGGATGACATGGGTTGAACCCAGCCTGGTCTTCCACTATTGTGGCCTTGTTGGGCATGATGAGTTGTGTTCAAAAATGCCTCTCTGCATACTGTTGTTGTGCCGAGCTGTTATTTATGGGGTTGTAGCCTTCATATTAGCTTGAATGAGCATTGCCATTCTCCTAACAAAGCATTGTGGCCTACAGGATAGCTGGTGACTGGCTTTTTTTTGTTTGTTTTTTTTTTTGTTATCCCCACCAGGCGGATAACCTGGTGGGATAACAAAAGGGGATTATGCGTTTGGTTGCATCACGCATACTACTGGACCTATCAGCCTAAACCTCTTGTTGTTGCGGTGATTTAAAACCTTTGATAAACGTTTGTTCTGGCTGCTGCCACTCCCTCTCTTCATTCCCTCTCTAGCTCGCTGGACCAACGCTGCTCTCCATTTCTGCCCGATCTAAGTCAACCGTGTGCATGCACGACTCACATCTACGGTTGACCTGGATGATCAATAGTTATCAAAAGAATTTTGACAATCCGATCCGAGTCAGCCACAGATGTGAGTCACACATGCACGAGCGTAAACGGTTTACCTACGTACCTTTATTATATTATGAAAATAAAGACAGGGTTAGACCAAAATGGTCCCATAGCAAACCTTTACTTTTTGGAAAGTGTAAGTTCATATAAGAGTTGGTCACATTTGTGCGAGGGTCCACCTCAGAGGCTGTGCATTCAGACAGGCAAAATGTTTTTATTAGGTAGAGTTTTTTAGCTTAAGCATATTAGGTACTTCCCCCCCCCCCCAAATTTCCCATTCAATCGACTTGGGCACTGTGCAAAAGTCTTATAATGGCAGCAAAAACACTGGTTTTTCTGTCCGTGTGTGCGTGTGTCTGACCACTGCTGATCTTATATACTACTGGGCCTGTCAGCCTAATAAGTTTTGTGCACAGTTATGACTGTATGATCAAGGACCTCTCGTTGTTGTGGTGATTCAAAACCTTTGAAATATCTGTTTTTTACCGCAACTGAGTGCTAACTCCTCAGCTGGGTTTTTGCCAAACTCCGAGCACTGGAGAAGGGGAGATAAATCTGGCAGGTATCTGTACTCTACTGAGTGTACTCTTCTAGTTTGTTTTGTTTTTTGTCCATTGCACCGTTTTCAGTGAACTCTTGGAATTGTGGTGATTGAAAAACTCTGGAGAGCAGCCGTCTTGGAAATCCTGGAGCCAGCACATCTGGCGGCAATGATCTCACAATGTTCAAGGTCACCTTGATCTTGCATCTTGCCCATTTACTTATTAAACTAAATGTTCTTTAGTAGAACAGTAACAGAACCTCTAGACCCTCTTGCCATGCTTTATGTATTGAGTTGCAGCCACATGATTGCTGTCTGGAGGCACAGGCTATTTGCTTTAATGGGCAGGTGTACAAAAGGGGTAGAGAAGGGAAAAAAAAGAAAGAAGAAGAAAACACTTTTGCCACAGAGTTTTTCTCCCAGGGAACTATATGAAAAATTGGAGAGCCAGTACCCACGGCATTGCATCTCAGTTAGACTTCCACTTTGGTTCAGCTGAGGGACTGGGGGGAAAGTTATTTTGAATCACTGCTACATGCCATTTTCGGGCCCACACACGGATTATGGGTAAAAAGAAATCGCGAGACCGGGAGCTGTCGTCTGAAAGATGTTTGCTTTTGCCATAAATTAGTTTTAATTGGTCTTTTACTATGTCAACATTTTTACAGCTGTGTGGCAATAACTATAAAAATAAATTAATAGATAAAGATCGTAAACATATAAATCAATCTTCATTTTGCTTGATGTTATTACTGAAGGGAGGAAAAAAATGGAACACGTTTTTTTGTTGTTGTTAGTTTCACATTTGGTAGACTTAGTAGACAGTGGACTTTATTGGGATTGACACTCAAGCACACGTTTTAAATTAAACATCTGGTGTCGTAAAATCTCATACTGAAGTGATACAGAAGCTTTTGCACTCTGTTGAAGCTCAGTTGCTCTGGGCTGCACATTTGGGTCGATGTCTATGCCCAAGCCCAATTTTCCCTTTATCACTTCAGGGTTTCTCTCACTGAGTGGCTCACAATGTAATTTAGATCGCCGCGCTGCTATTGGCGTATTGTCTAATAATGGAATTTGTGGTCTATAAGTCAGTTTTTTAAAATGAATAAAATAGTTATCCCATTTCTCGGTTATGGAAACATCGTTGGCCCCCAGAATCATATCTAGCCATTTCAAACAAAATTTTAGGATCTATATCTAGCATCCAGAAGAAGATTATTCACATGCTGAATTTAACTGGCAGTCGACGAAGAGAGAGACTTTTTGGGCCCATCATTTTTCCCTCCTGATGGTTTCATCTTGGCACTTGACCCATCGGAGAATCGTTGAGTCCCTTCTTTACCTTGTAGTTGACAGATACACAGTATGTGGGCTTTAGTTTACACATCCAAATGATGACATTTCTTACTTACATATTTTCATTTTCTACCCACTAAACATTGTCTTGTGTGTTTTGTTTTACACGCTTTTCTCAGCGACTTAATCTTTTTCCTCGGCTTCTCTTGACACTGACGTTGATATCTTCCTTTTGACGACTTGAACTTCTGCAAGCAGCGTGGATGACAGGCGCCCTGCATGCGCTCAGCACTCTGGATCCCACCAGTGGGCCTCAGTAACTATCACTCACCTCCGAGTCCTCTCACGGGCTCAGATGTGAGTGGTATTCCACCCACCGGGGTGTTCTGCGATATATAGAGAGAAAGAAAAGAGTGAAGGAGAAGAGAGAGGAAGACGGGGAAAGTGTTCACCGCAGGTTCTCTCACTTTGTGAGTTCTTCAAAGCTTGCCGAAGAGGCAGAGTGTTTTAGGATGATAGTAGGCTTAACCTGAACAGTATTTAACTACAACCCCAAACCCCACCCCTACTTCAGGCTAATTTCCCTATTGCTGGTGAACCCCTCTTTTTCTTTTGAAGAGCTTACTGACCGGTGCGTGAACTGACAACCCTTCTTAGTCAGAGTGACCTGAACCAGCTGGTCCGCTTATCTTTCTAAACTCGCCCGTACCACTGTCTCTACTCGTTCTTCAAATCTTCCCCCGCTTTTCTACATATCCCCCCCTCCACGTTATTCTTTTTCGTACCTTTTTCCTATTTTTCCTCCATATAATTTATTTTATATAAATGGGCAATATAGATAAAGTTTTGCTATCTCCCGCTCCATAGCTACAACCCATTTCTGACTCCCGAAATTAAACGTAGTGAGACCGAACCACTGCATGAATAAGTGTCTCTGGCCCCGAGAGAAATTGAATGAGAATTAAGTGGCTACATTTCCTCTACAAGGAGATGCTCCCCTTATGTGGTTTTGAAGTTCTGCAGACTTAATTTAGCCCTGTGGGCCCAGTGACTCACGCCTGGGGCATTTTCACCCGCCACCCGCACTTTACCCTAAGCTGTAAGTCGGGAAACCAGTTATATTTAACAAATTCAACAGCAGCTCACAGCCCAGAGCTGGTGGTGGGGGTGGTTGTGGGGGTGGGGTGCGGGTTACAGATTAGGGCCCTTTTAGGACCTGTACATTCCTTGGGCTTTGTTCCTTAAAAATTCCATCTCACACTTTTCCTCTTAATGCTCAGTGTCACAAATGGCAGAGAAGGCTTTAGCTGGCTTATGTAACAGTCCATTAAGGTTGCTGTAGAAATGGTCTGGATTGCCTGAGAGGGGCCGGTAGACACCTAGAGATAAGTAATGTCAAAAACAGAGCAACACGGATGAGGCACTTAGATCTTTTATGGAACATTACACTGAGTGACAAGATGACCTAATTTGAATTGATTTGGAGTGTGTGCATGCTCAGGAGAGCTCATGCCATGTCAGAGAGGCACATACTCTCACGCACATGCAGGCGTGCACACACACACACACACACACACACACACACACACACACACACGATAACACCCGATCATTCTTACTCACGTTTAATTTGGGTGTCTCTGGTGTATTCCAGCTTTGGTGGCATATCTTTAGCTAAATCTTCGATGTTTTCAGCTGAATAAGCTCCAGCTTGATTACACTCCTTTGTCTTCCCTCTCGCCCTTCCTCCACTCCCATATGTATTAATAAGACAGTTCCCTCCTGCTCAAATCTCCTTCCATATTGTTGCTGCTCTGCAGTTCACGGTCCAGTGGGCTGCTGGCCCGCAGACGTAATTGTTTTAATTTGCTCATTGTACACTCACTTAATTAGGATGAAAGCAGTCCTGCTTTATTTTCTCTTCCATTTTATGGGAGAGGAGAAGTCTGCTAGAGGGAGCACTGGGGACGCACACAATGTTGGATTTTTGCCGATATCCAATATGCCGATATTTTCCAATCTTTTTTTTTTTCCCTGGTTTTTTTCCCCAATTATACTCGGCCAATTGCCAATTACCCCACTCTTCCGAGCCGTCCCAGACGTTGCGCCACCCCCTTTGCCGATCCGGGGAGGGCTGCAGACTACCACATGCCTCCTCCGATACATGTGGAGTCGCCAGCCACTTCTTTTCACCTGACAGTGGGGAGTTTCGCCAGGGAGACGTTGCACATGGGAGGCTCACGCTGTTCCTCTCAGCCCCCCCCTGAACAGGCGCCCTGACCGACCAGAGGAGGCACTAGTGCAGCGACCAGGACACATACCCACGTCCAGCCTCCCACCCGCAGACACGGCCAATTGTGTCTGTAGGGACGCCCGATCAAGCCGGAAGTAACACAGGGATTCAAACCGGCGATCCCTGTGTTGGTAGGCAACGGAATAGACCACCATGTTACCCAGACTCCCTTTCCAACTCATTTTGGCCAGTGCAGATACCGATATATGCACGTAGTTGTTTTCCACCTGCTTGCAGAAAACATCAAGCCCTCCTGTAGTGGACTGAACTGAAGCTGCTACACTGACCATGGGAGCCGCACGCGGACGCCCCCACTGCTGATCTCTGTTACTGGTCCTTTTTTTTTTCTGTACTCACGGCTACGCGGCCCTCCAACAGTTAAAAACTACATAGAACTGTGTAAAACACGAGTACAATCTGTTCGAACATGAACAAAATAATTACCTCATTGCACCAGGGGCAATGCAGCGCAGCAATGTAAACTTGTGCATTTGTTTTTCATTGCACATTAAAATAAATGAATCAAATGAATGTGTATCCATGATCCTGTAGTGAAAACGATCTAGTTAGTTAATTCAGTACCCGTTAAAACATTTGCCACTTAACTTGCCCATTCTCCCAAAGTAGCCCCCTCAGAAATCTCCTCAGAAAACACGGCTGGCACACAACCACACGCAACACAGATGCAGTTGCAAGTGAAGAAACCGGCTCCATCCGGCCTAGGGGACACGCCGTGACCGTGCCCGGTCATCGTGCGCATAATTAAAGCGTCGCCGGTCTGTCATATCGGCAGAAATGTTGTGCCGATGCTGATATTTCATTAAAGCCTTTAATGATACCGATAACGTGCCAATATCATCTTACATCCCTAGAGAGCCCCCACTTCAGAGTGCAAAAACACACACACACACACACACACACACACACTCACTCACTCACATACTACATTCACACACACAAGATTGGAAATTTCTATTTTTGTCAAGTGTTTGCAGGTCTGTGAGTGATTTATTCTGGTGGATATGTATTCCTATCAAATCTCTTTTCTCAGTCCATGAAAATGTGTTTTTTTCTCGCTCTTTGTTAAGGTTTCCTGGTAAACATTCTGTTTTCTAAATCAGGGTTGGTTTTGTCCCTTGGCAGTACTGCACGGCCCATTACCACAACAT
The DNA here is from genome assembly GCF_029633865.1 of Lampris incognitus. NCBI lineage: Eukaryota > Metazoa > Chordata > Actinopteri > Lampriformes > Lampridae > Lampris > Lampris incognitus. The sequence continues at coordinate 22,910,245 of NC_079227.1, forward strand.
GCTAACAGAGTGTGTGTGTGTGTGTGTGGGGGGGGGGGGGGTCATCTGCTGTGTGGGTGTTCTTACACGGATGTGTGTGTGTGTGTGTGTGTGTGTCTTCTTTGTGGGCTTTTACATATTAATTCCTCTGACTTGCTTTTTCTAGGCCTGTATTTCAGGTACGCCTTGGACCAATGCATTTTGAGCATCTTGCCTGTCACAACCCATCCTCCAAAACTCTCTCATACACACACGTGGCCATGCATGTGGAAGAAGGAAGAGTATTGTCAGTTTTACACAAAGCCAACTGAATTTTACTGAAATTTATATTTTTGCATATCCCACCTAAATACTCACACAAAGTTTCTTTGAGGGCACAAGTGCCAAGCGGCACCCATCTGACATCCGCATTGTTTTGTTGTGAGTTTTTATGAGCCTTCTCTAAACCCCTTGCTCTTTTAGATTCTCCACAAGGCTGTGTGCTTTATGATGGCCTTAAGTCCAAAAGAGCCAAGTAATCACTCTGCTTGTCAAAAACGTCTGAGTGGATGTTCTCTTCCTGTTTGCAATCCGACATTTGCAGAACACAGTGACTTTTCAACATGCCCACCCACACACATTCTCAGCAACCACGAGCGACTATATTTGGGTGGCTTGGAGTGGTGGAGTGACTGTCATCCTACTTCATTTGGAACAGAGCCCCCCCCCCCCGAAACACACACACACACACACACACACACACACACACACACACACACACACACACACACACACACACACACACACATCATCATCATCATCATCATCAACACACAAACACACGCCACAATCATCATCATCATCATCATCAACAACATACACACACCATCATCATCATCACACACATACAAACACACACCATCATCACACACACACAAACACACACCATCATCATCATCATCATCAAAACACACACACATCACATTCTGAGGAACCACTAGCTACTATATTTGGGTGGCTTGGAATGGTGAAGTGACCATCATCCTACTCCATTTGGAACAGACCCCCCCCCCCAACACATACACATACACATACACACACACCATCATCATCATCACACACACACAAACACACACCATCATCATCATCATCAAAACACACACACATCACATTCTGAGGAACCACTAGCTACTATATTTGGGTGGCTTGGAATGGTGAAGTGACCATCATCCTACTCCATTTGGAACAGACCCCCCCCCCAACACATACACATACACACACACCATCATCATCATCAACACAAACACACACCATCATCATCATCATCAAAACACACACACATCACATTCTGAGGAACCACTAGCTACTATATTTGGGTGGCTTGGAATGGTGAAGTGACCATCATCCTACTCCATTTGGAACAGACCCCCCCCCCCAACACATACACATACACACACACCATCATCATCATCACACACACACAAACACACACCATCATCATCATCATCAAAACACACACACATCACATTCTGAGGAACCACTAGCTACTATATTTGGGTGGCTTGGAATGGTGAAGTGACCATCATCCTACTCCATTTGGAACAGACCCCCCCCCCCCAACACATACACATACACACACACCATCATCATCATCAACACAAACACACACACACACACACAGATCCAGATGTTGCAAACCCTTCTCTTCAGGAAGATATTGTTGTTAGCTTCATTGTTTCCCTCATGCGTGCTTGTAAATCCCGCTTGAGAAGTTACACACCAGGAAAATATAAATGCTTCTTTGACGTTTGGTGACACTATTTTTCTCCGTGTGTGTCAGTGAGAGCAGTGTTTACCGTCAAGAAAGTTGTGGAAAAAAAGGGCGACGACACACCAAATTTCTTACACGGTGCAGATTCGAGGAAGAAAAGAGAACTGCACATTCTAGCCCTCCAAGCAGTTGCTTTTAATTGACCAAATAAGGCATATAAAAACACTACCGCATCCACCGAGTAAAACTAGACTTGAGTAATTCTTCATTTGAGAAAAGTAAATTCGTAGGTACAACAAATACCACCCCCCCCCCTGTTCTGCTCTTATACGCCCACCCAATAAACTTCTCTTATCTTCTCTCCTTTCGTTACTCTCTGGCCATCCCTCCCTCTGTGTGTCATTGAGCTTTAATTAGGAAGTAATTGGGAGATGCTGGTGTTCTGGGTGACAGTAGTGTGGCTGCATCGATAGTCCTCACAAGTCTTGTGGAGGCAGTAGAGAAAGGTGGCAGCTTGCCCTCACTAAGGAACGAGTGGCAGGGTGGGAGAGAAGATGAGTTAACACACACACACACACACACACACACACACACACACACACACACACACACACACACACACACACACATTTAAAGTCGTATACCTTCCAGGCAAACATCCCCCTCCCTGTAAGTCCAATGTAAAGAGCAGGGATAGATACTACAACCCTATTTATTGTGATCAGGTTCCTTTCCCGGTCTGTTCAACATGGGCTGCAGTACATATAAAAAGTCTACACAGACGCGCGGGAAGATGTTTTAAGGCGGGGGGGGGGGTTGCCAACTAAAATGAAAAATATTGTGGCGAGCCGGCGTGGAAGAACAAGTCGAGAGGCAGAGATCTCTTTTTAATCCCAACTCCCGTGACCCCATACGCCGCACGACCCCGGGAGTGCTCTTTTATTCACACCCGCCAGAACGGACCAGAACTGACAACAACGTAACGAGTTCCCCCGACCCCCACCCCAGGTGCAAGTGGCGACCTCAGTGGCACGGTCGTACAGTTAGTCAGCAGTAAACAGTCTCCTACTTAGTCTGAGTCGAACCCCCGAAACAACAACACAAGAACAACCACAACATGTACGCCACATCATTAAAATATAATTTTGAATCCAACATCAACAGTCCCATCAGCCATTGCGCTCCCCTAACGCAAAACCGCCGGCAGTCAGTCCCCCGGTCGCTACAATATGACCTCATTGTTTTGTTTGTGAGGTGCGTGTGTAGCAGATTCTGAATGGAGTGTTTACTCACTTTGTTTATTAAAATGTACGTACGTTCCACGCAGCCCAGCCCACTGTTAAAAATAAAGGTGTGTTTTATTTTTTTGCATTTGTACGTTAGGAAAAGTTAGGCATACTGTTGGGTCTAAGATGTTACACAGCCACCTGCCACTACTGGGGGGGCGCTAATGAATCTATGTACCTCTGTTACTCTGATACCGACGTGTCGATATCATCGGGCATCCCTAGGGAGCACCCACTGCAGAGTGCAAACACACACACACACGTTTTGTAATTACCCCACTGACATTCTGCCTCCAGTGGTTCCTTTAGGTGCAACACAGATATCATCTGTTCAGCAAACGCACCTTCCTTGGATATGCAACGATGAGCAAACATCTCCGGTGCTTCCTTAAAAACACACAACCTTTCCGCTCAGCTCCCCGCCACACCCCGACCCCCCGACGATGTCGTACGGTACTCAAGCCCTACGATGAACAGAACATCTTTTGAAATACATAACGTCCACAAGCTCATGAAAGGTACTGGTGAGGGTTCTGCAGTAGGGTTTCAAACATGTATTATTGATCAAATGTTCATGGAGATGAGGCCAAAAGTGTTGCGCACATGTTAATTTGTTTGCCTATGAGTAAAGTTTGTAGAAAGTCACAGACCTACACCCTAGCATGGGCAGATGTGTACACACACACACACACACACACACACACACACACACACACACACACACACCCCAAAATAGCTTTGCAATGTGAAAAACGGTGCGGTGAGTCCAGTCCGTTGAATATGGGTCAGCAGCGGGGCAGCGAGTTGCAGTGCTTTGGAAAACACTTCTTCTGTATTCTTTTGTTCGGGCATATAAAACCACACAGGCAACTTATAACAGAGTTTCAAGTAAGGGTAGCAAACCAGGAATGAGGGAGGGAGCGACAGCAGTCGTGAAGGCTGTTTTTCAACAGAGCTTGGTTGCAGAGGTTCCCAGATACTACCTTGAATCTCCGGCTTTCAGTGCTGCGACACAGTGCACAAGATAGGCTCCTTCTCAAACATGTCATACTGATCTGGGCCGAAAACGGTGCAGTGTCCATGGCCTGTGGCGTTAAGAAGCCATTAGCATGGAGAGCCAGTGGAGTGAGAGGAGGAGTAGATCGACGGAGCTCTCCAGACTTCTTTGTTTATTTGTTTCTCCGCTCCCCTGGCAAGAGTTGTGTTTTACAGCCAAAATACAGGCCAGACACAAAGCTGTGTGCGTGTGTGCGCATGTTTGTGTGTGTGTGTGTGTGTGTGTGTTTGTGTGTGTGCGTGCATGTGTGCATGTTTGTGTGTGCGTGTGTGTGTGTGTGTTTGTATGAGCAATGTCGGCCTTTTTCTACAAAGCAAGTTGTATGTGGCAGACATAAGTGGCCTTAATAAAATGGGAATGATGGGATCAATAAAGCTGGATTATCACCATGGGGGAAATTGGCAGAGTGCTTCATTGGCCGAGGTTTTAACAGGGAAACTTCAGCTAAGCGGAGGCCTGCAGTACCCAGGCTGTTCCCGTATACTCCCTGCTAGATTAGCCTGGCGAACACGACCGCGCGTGACACTGTTTAAGAGATGACTACTGACACCGTCCTGTCTACTGGATGCCAAAGTGGGCGAATTATTTGTGGGAAAACAGAGAGGCAGTTCATTTGCATTTAATTTGATGTCACAGGATTTCTCTTTACACGATTGCTTCCTTTATTATCTTGCATTTCACCAGCAGTGTGTTTGCTCATTTTGTACTTGAAAGAGATTGGAAGGAAGGGCGATGGAGTTTAGAGATGCTGACGCTAAATCCTTTTATGCAGAACGAACAAAGACAGAAGTACAGTAAATATGTATGGCAGGTACTTTCAGCGAGTGCAAGATGTACACTTTTACTTGTAGGATAACATTGCACATTAATGCATTGGGTTTGAGTGATTTATTTATTTATTTATTTGTAATGCACAGGAACAAGGAGCCAATGCCAATTTTTGGGTCAAATAATTGGATACAACATTTCTGGAACACAGTTTGCTTGCTCTGAAAAGGCTTTATTCAGAGCTGTCTGCAGGGTCTGATTAGAAATGGGTTTTTTTTTCATGGCCCTCATTTTCACGTTTATTTGTTTTTGTTCATGTCTCGCATCTTCCCCTCTTTCTTTCATCCGCCGTACATTATAATTAAGGTTAATGCCGCTCCCCTTGCGGGCGATGATAGGTGTCGACTAGGGGTGGGGTTGTTCATTGGCGAGGGGAAGAGGCTCCCTTGGTTTGCGGTGCACGAGGCCCACCGAGCCCTGAAAAGATGAGAGCGCCACATTATTTACCCTCATTATATTCTCTTCAGCTCATCATCTTCCACGTCTCTCCTCCCTTTCTTTTCCCCCCCTTCCGTTTATACATTCATCATCCTCTTCTATGGTGAGATTTCCTCATTCGCCCCGGGCCATCCCTCTTGTCCCCTCCCAGCTAATGGAGCCATAATGGAAACCATAATTTTAGCTGGGTTGTTTAGTAAGTGGTGACACGTGCCCTCCAGTCAATCAGCGGGGATTGGAGAGCTCCCTGTAGCCTCCTAAACGCCGACGAATGGTCAATTTTCCTCACTTTATCCTTTGTTGGAATTTATAATTACTACGCATGATGCACGCTCACCGGTTATCTTATAACCGGTATGTATGAGGGAGAAGAACATGTATGAGGGAAAAGAAATAGGCATGAAAACAGGGCTGCTTTCTGCTTCCCTGTGGCTGGCTCCTCTGAGGGGGCAGGGATTTACCATGATTACATTTAAATTGTGTGCTTGTTTGTTAATTTACTATGATGCCTATTACTAACTTTATCTCTTTCTCTCCCCCCCCCCCCGGGTGGTGTACACTCCGTGAATGGGCGCAAATGAAGGTAAGACCCTTTATTCATTATGCATGCCTTCTGTGTATTGTGATGCTTGAGTGCAAAGTCACCAGCGGCTTTGGGGACTTTTTGATGCTAAGACTCTTTGGATAATTACTTTAAGAAAGTAATTAGCAAAACTCTCAAATTGGGTAAGTAAGTAAACAAGGCTTGTGGCATATATCAAATGAAATGAAGCAACCCTCGCAAAACAAAAGTAAACATCTACAGACATCCCTTGCTTCAAGACTGTATTTTTTTTTCCTTTTGACTGTTTTTTTGTTTTGTTTTTCTGCCCTCATGCTGGGTAGTTTCGACCAATTGAGAGAAAGTCTGCAGCTCGAGGACTTGGGTTTCTGTCTTTTTTTTCTTTTTTCTTCCATGCACTGCAATAAGTGAGTATCAGAAGGTGAATGTAATATAGCGTCTTGTCAGCAGTCGGTTTGATAAGTTCTGCCCAATGTGTAAAATGGTTGGACATGAAAATAGCCTGCTCAATGGGACAGCGTTTTTCTTTTCTTTTCTCTTAATGTCGACAACTTGTTGAATCCCTTTTGTTGTGAAACGGGGGGTGGCAAAAAGACAGAAGGGGACAAAAGGACCCTTACCTGTGCTTTTCGGAGGAGTTTTTTTTTTCCCCTGCAAGAAAAAGAAAAAGACAGAACATGTTCAAGCACCACTCTCAAAATCTAACCAGAAGAACAATTTACTTTAAACTTTTTGAAAGAATGTTCTTCACTTTACACATGGCTTTGGAGGTCTGAAATCAGTTGGAGTGTATATAAAGAAAATCAAACATCTCTTTTGAGAAGAGATGCCAAATCTCCTGTGTTTCAGTGGAGAATCCCCCTCTCATTCTGTAATGTTGCCTTGATGAAAGAAGACCCCCCCTCCCCAGTTGTCTTAAACTGACCCAGAGTGATTACACAGCAGACACCAGACTTCTCTGTTAAGACTAACAACTGTGGTGCTGTACCCATTCACAGTGCCCATATGAAACTTGTAATATGCAATTCTCTTTGTACATGCATCCCGCAGAGCACACTACACATCGATTGCTCTCTTCTCTTCTCTTCTCTTCTCTTCTCTTCTCTTCTCTTCTCTTCTCTTCTCTTCTCTTCTCTTCTCTTCTCTTCTCTTCTCTCCTCTCCTCTCCTCTCCTCTCCTCTCCTCTCCTCTCCTCTCCTCTCCTCTCCTCTCCTCTCCTCTCCTCTCCTCTCCTCTCCTCTCCTCTCCTCTTCTCTTCTCTTCTCTTCTCTCTCTCTTCTCTTCTCTTCTCTTCTCTTCTCTTCTCTTCTCTTCTCTTCTCTTCTCTTCTCTTCTCTTCTCTTCTCTTCTCTTCTCTTCTCTCCTCTCCTCTCCTCTCCTCTCCTCTCCTCTCCTCTCCTCTCCTCTCCTCTCCTCTCCTCTCCTCTCCTCTCCTCTCCTCTCCTCTCCTCTCCTCTCCTCTCCTCTCCTCTCCTCTCCTCTCCTCTCCTCTCCTCTCCTCTCCTCTCCTCTCCTCTTCTCTTCTCTTCTCTTCTCTTCTCTTCTCTTCTCCTCTCCTCTCCTCTCCTCTTCTCTTCTCTTTTCTTCTCTTTTGTGCTGTCCTCTCTCCTCCTCCTTCTTTCCTCCTTTAATTCTGTGTCTGTGTCTCCCCATCTCTGTTTGGACTGGTGTGACACACACCATGCACTGTGAGTGAGGAGCCAGTTCACATGGAAAGAGGTTACCAGGGGTGGGTACCGTGTCCTCTCAGGTGATGCAACACGTTGATACCTTTCTCTCAGCCGCCGTTTACCCCACTGTGATGTCAGGCCCTAGCCTTGGGGGTCTGACTTGTGGTTGGACTTAAAAGGCAGTTTTATTTCTTTTGAAAATATGACCTATAGCAAGATAAACATGCTTTTTTTCTTTAACTGAACAGTCGAGTATTTGCTCTGCCCAAACCTATTGTAGAGAAGCTATTGAGCAGGACACACGCTGCTCCATCCGGCTGTTTCTGAAGTGTTCTTTTGTAATTTCAGCATCGACCTCTGCCCCTTCCAACACAGGAAAACTAGGTCTAGAGGAGGCCAAGGGAGAAGAGAAATCAGAATTTGAAAACATTGCTTTTTTTTGGGGGGGGGAAGAGAGCATATCTCTCAGATTACTTTTAAGACATATTTATTTATTTTCTCTTGTTTGGTCCTGCTGTACCCTGACAAATGGAGAACAGGGTAGCTCTAGCCACCACCTGCTCTGACAAACCTCAACATGGACTATCACACAGGAACTGACCATGTCTTCCATTTTAGCTCCGTACTTACGCTGCTATGAGTGGAAATTAAAGCTCTAGGCCTTGGGATGATCTTAGTAAATGGCGACTAGCATACACCCTTGAGTAAGTACAGGCTGTGGCTTTTATAAAAACTCACAAATGAGACAAGTGGGCTGCCAGGCTTTGAGGATAAGCCCCTAATACAGAGAAGAAGGAGCTGTCACTGTTCTGCCAGAGACAATATGTCACTCTGGCACAATAAGAGAGGGGTCCCCGGTCCTCTGCGAGCGTTTCCATATGAATGAATGCCATTGCTAATGGCCGTCCCTCTGCTTATTACTACTGTGATTATGGGCCATTTGTTTGCTTTATAATGGCTCTAAAACCTCAGGGGTTTTTGATGAGTGCCTGGATATAAAAACCTTTCGCCCAAAGCTGGGAAGGTCACAAGTATTGTGTGCTGTGGCACATAGTGAGAGCTTTTCTCCTCTGTTACACAAAGTAAAGCCCAGCTCATCACAGCCTGAATACTGTCGCAATTATGCAGTACTGCGGCTGGCGCCACAATTCGATTCGCGTTGTGTAAATCTTTATTATGCTTATAGTAACAGTGGTATCATTACTGTTATTATCATCATTATTATGATTCATTGTCATGATTATTATTGTTATTATTACTATTAATTAAAAGAAGAAGAAGAAATATCTGTCTGTGTTTCTTACACAGTAAAAATTAATAATGACACATGGATGACTACAGCTTAATTCAGGAGTTTTGCATGCTCTATTAATGAAAAGAGGATTTAGGGAAAGCAGTGTTATTGATGATCATGTAAAAGATGAGAAGATGGCTGTTGATGATGATGATGATGATGATATTAAAGAAACAAATGAAACAGAAATGAGAAATAAGTTTGAGAAATTCTACAATAACAATTGGATCTCTGTTTTTATTGTTGTTGGAGGTATACAACACGTATTGCGTCTGACTGAATTATAGTTTGCCATTTTCCCCTCATCTTTCACTGCTTCTCAGAGGGATTCATTATCAATAATTAAGAAATAGCAAACACGCCCACATCTGTTGCAGCCACCTAAAAGGGCACACACACACACACATATTCTCACACACACACACACATATGGTTTCAGCAACCTTCACATCTCCCCATTCTTCATTAACCTTTCTCTAACACACAGAAGGCAGCTGGGTATACGCGGCAAATAATGAATAAGAACCAAGTCGAGTATCACTCTGCAAATAACTAATGTTTGTTTGGTTGCTCCCATCGCACAGGAATCAGCAGCTAATACCCTCTACTCTTACTAGCCACCTGCAAATCAGACAATATGGCTGACATTTAGGGCTGAGTGATATGACTTCAAATCAATATCACGATTATTTCAAACCTTTACCTTGATTAAAATTAATGAATGATTATTTTATGTGCCTTTTTTTTGTTTTGTTTTGTTTTTTTGTTTTTTTTTTACACTGCCCTCAGTTCTCTGAAAAGGGTCTGTACTGTAAATATGCTGAACTATTAAAGCTGGGGTGTTTTTGTTTTTGTTTTTCTAATGAAGGAATGCATAACTTGCGTTTGTGATTTTAAAATAATTTAAGGAAACACAGGTGAACTATACACTACCGTTCAAAAGTTTGGGATCACCCAAACAATTTTGTGTTTTCCATGAAAAGTCACACTTATTCACCACCATATGTTGTGAAATGAATAGAAAATAGAGTCAAGACATTGACAAGGTTAGAAATAATGATTTGTATTTGAAATAAGATTTTTTTTACATCAAACTTTGCTTTCGTCAAAGAATCCTCCATTTGCAGCAATTACAGCATTGCAGACCTTTGGCATTCTAGCTGTTAATTTGTTGAGGTAATCTGGAGAAATTGCACCCCACGCTTCCAGAAGCAGCTCCCACAAGTTGGATTGGTTGGATGGGCACTTCTTTGAGCAGATTGAGTTTCTGGAGCATCACATTTGTGGGGTCAATTAAACGCTCAAAATGGCCAGAAAAAGAGAACTTTCATCTGAAACTCGACAGTCTATTCTTGTTCTTAGAAATGAAGGCTATTCCATGCGAGAAATTGCTAAGAAATTGAAGATTTCCTACACCGGTGTGTACTACTCCCTTCAGAGGACAGCACAAACAGGCTCTAACCAGAGTAGAAAAAGAAGTGGGAGGCCGCGTTGCACAACTGAGCAAGAAGATAAGTACATTAGAGTCTCTAGTTTGAGAAACAGACGCCTCACAGGTCCCCAACTGGCATCTTCATTAAATAGTACCTGTTAGAGCCTGTTTGTGCTGTCCTCTGAAGGGAGTAGTACACACCGGTGCAGGAAATCTTCAATTTCTTAGCAATTTCTCGCATGGAATAGCCTTCATTTCTAAGAACAAGAATAGACTGTCGAGTTTCAGATGAAAGTTCTCTTTTTCTGGCCATTTTGAGCGTTTAATTGACCCCACAAATGTGATGCTCCAGAAACTCAATCTGCTCAAAGAAGTGCCCATCCAACCAATCCAACTTGTGGGAGCTGCTTCTGGAAGTGTGGGGTGCAATTTCTCCAGATTACCTCAACAAATTAACAGCTAGAATGCCAAAGGTCTGCAATGCTGTAATTGCTGCAAATGGAGGATTCTTTGACGAAAGCAAAGTTTGATGTAAAAAAAATCTTATTTCAAATACAAATCATTATTTCTAACCTTGTCAATGTCTTGACTCTATTTTCTATTCATTTCACAACATATGGTGGTGAATAAGTGTGACTTTTCATGGAAAACACAAAATTGTTTGGGTGATCCCAAACTTTTGAACGGTAGTGTATATGGCTATTTATTGAATATTTTGAATAGTTGAAATCAAAGAACACATCGCTTGAAATGACAACATCTTGTAAAAAAGGTCACATTTTAGTTTAAAGTAAATAGCAAGTTCCCTAAAAAAGTAGAAAATAATATATTGCGTCTCTTGCCAACAAAATGAATTATTTTAGATAATGCCATTTGCAGAAATGTCAGTACAACACTGTTGATTAAGAGCAAGAGGAGGGCTTGAACAGGGTACCTCCAATGGATCAACAGGCTGTGTATCCTGTGTGCTCATAGTGTTGTAAGTGTGAAACTGACTCATGACTGCTGTTGCATGTGATCTTCCTCTCACCGATCTTGTCCTGTCACGCTCTACTCTTTGCACTAGTAGGTGTTTTACTCTAGGTTCTTACTAAGAAACACTAGTATGTTTACCTTTTCAAGTTTCAGGCAGGATCCTAGGCATGGAACAATGGTTCCTCCTAAACTGAAAACCCACTCGGATGGGGAGCTGGTGGCTGTTATGCAAAGGTACTTTTTTGCCACATTGCTTAGAGTGGGAAGGTGTACATGATGCTTTCTCCAACACTCCAGTGGATTTTCCTCATCATCATCATCAGCAGTCACTCAGGATCGAGTATGACCGTCCTCCCTCTGGGTCCCTCTGGGTCCTCAGGTGGGCGTAGAGGCTGATCCTGGAGCCGTATAATGGAAGGACACCTGCGCGTGACAGCTTTTTACGTGGAGTGGCTGATGCACCTGCAGCCACCACACAGTCCTTGGCAAGGGATGGCCAGAGTCCAATGGCATGAAGAACCAAGACGATTGGGGACCGCCCTCTGTTGCAGCCTTCATCCCGCTTCACTGCCATTGTGACCTGGAGACATCTTCTGCCAGTTCCGCCGTTGAGGTCTTTGTTGGATCGTGCTTCGTCTGGAACCTCCCCCTTGACCTGTCTGCCTAGGGTGACCCTACCAGGAGCCAAGCTCCGGGCAGCATTGTTCTCGGGATCATTTTTACACGTAAGCTTCTCCACCTTGTCGTGGTGGAGACGCTTGGGAGATCCACCATGGGAGATATCAAGTAGCTGCTCAGCTCTGCTTCTACTGTTTGCTGAAGTGACACAGTGGAAGCAGTTGAAGGGGTTGCCTCACTTCCTTCGAAAAAAAATTCCTAATGACCTCCTTGGCTTCTTTGCTTCTGTTGAAGATGTAGAGGGCTCTGTGCTCTCTGTGGTACTTTCCTTGTGGGCTGCAGCTGCTGACTGCATCTCTGGTTTCACTTTTTCCTGAATGGTGGGGACATGGTGTGCAGAAATGTATGCCATTTTATTGTCTGGAATCAACAAAACTGACTGTGTCCTATAGCTCTTCTGTGATGGGGATCTGAGAACTTTTCCTTAAGGTACTCAAGGATTCAGGTTTATATTCAGTTGTTTTAGTCAACTCCATGTCATCTTCATCCTCAGCCAGCCCTCGTGAATGGAGAATGTGCAGGACAGGCTTGTAGCATTGTATCTGTTCAGCCGATGTGCTACATACCGATTGCCAGGTGCAACCTGTGTCCAAAACATTGCTCCTGTGTCCATCAGTTAAGCTGTGTACCTTTTGATGACATGAGCACTGTTTTCTGTCGTAATGGCCACGAGGTCCCATCCAGAAAGCATATTTCTCAGGCCATGTGCAATCATTTCTGATGTGTGGTCATCTGGAAAATATGCCGTTTCAAGGCATCTGTTGCACAGATTCCATTCATCGTCAATGTAGTGCAACGCAAGATTCAAGAATGACTCCGTCATTCTATTTCACCAGAGGTCAGACATGGCTGAACAGATCTTAGTTCAGCAGCTACCTTCTCACGACATGTTTTGTACATGTTGGGCATCGCAGTTTGGGAAAAATATTTTCACGATGGCTCAGTGTATCTTTTGTAGAGGGTTTTAACAAGGTGTTAATTGTACCTAATGTGAAAATATCCTAAATGAAATGATGACTAGGAAGACTGCCATGCTATACAGGAGTCACATTCGCAAGGCCAAGATATTGATTGACTAGCCTACTTAACAAAATCTGCTGTCGGAGCACCGCAATAATTGAAAACATAATCAAAACATATAGTAGGCCTTATAAACACAAAATTAAAGTGTGTTGGTTGATTATTGGTCAAATAAATAAGAAATAAGTTCTACTTATATCATAGGTGCACTTTTCGCTGTGCGAAGTCTTAACACTTAACCAGCTAGCTAACTCGTGTGTGATTTTGCTACACAGTAGTATGGATGTCCATAATTACATGAAGGCACACTTTGCACATTTTTGAACATACCGTATACCGTAGACTCAGTGCTTGAGTCGAGATCTTTAATACGATAGTGGCGAGATAAAGAAGCGTTTGTGCGTATGGGCCCTGAACTGTTGTGGGCTCCAGTGAAGCTGCATTACCTGCATATATGGTCGTTTCGCCTCCGCCTTGAAGAGATGCTAAATGGATAAATCAAAATGTGGAATTCACTCATGGAGCCTGTAGCTTTCCTTTGAGAGCAAGTGGAATTAAATTCAAGCCTTGGCCCAGCATTGTCTTTAACTTCTATTCAACTGGAATTCACAGTGAACCTATTCACCTGGTTCTGTTGGTCTGCTCATTAAAATGAGGAATTAATTAAGGGCCAAGACTGCGGCCAAAGAGGCAGTGTATCAATAATTAAGTGGCATTAATAGATTAAACTGAAATAATGTGTGGAGCATTTAACTTATGTAACCCAGTGAAAGTGGAAGCAATTATGCTGTAGCTCTCTGACCGCTCAGCCCAAATGAAAGGAATTTATTCTCTCTGTTCCAAAACCAGCACATTCAGCTATTCTCACCCAGGGCCTCTGAACTGACCGTGGCAATGGCATTTCCCATACTGACCAAAACTTTCCCTCTCACTTTGTGCTTCCCGAATGGAAGTTATATTTGCTTGTTTAATGGTGACAGGCCAATACTTGAGAGAATAGGCAGGCAGTGACAATTCTTTTCTCCACGAACCGAGGCACCAGATAATCATCTCTCTCATTTATTGAGTTATAAATATTGTCAGTCACAATGATTGCTGTTTAAGTGGCCTTTCACAACAAAGGATCCAGGAGGCAACTCCCCAAAACGAAATGAAGAATATGCTATTGAATTAGAATTCTTCAGAGATTGTGCCTTTCTTGAAAACTTGTTAGCAGGATTGGGCCATCATTAAATGCCATTAAGTAAATCATTGTGGATGACTGATGAAGATGTTTGCCTCCTTGCATACTGATTGTACATTTATTACAAGCAAAGGCAACTCTAGTCAACTGACTTGGCCTCCTAACTCAACAATCTATAATGTATTCTGGCCATAGTTCAAGGGTACTAAGAGATTCTTACTGCTACTTTGGTAGATTATGCCCCTATGGTTAAAATGAAATGCATGAAATGGGTCCATCTTTAGCAGGTACAGGAGAGCGGCTGGACCGAGTATGAAAAATGGTACGTCAGTCAGCCAGGCAGGCTATTGATTGGGCGGCCTCTGGCTGCGATTTATGCCCGGCATTCCTCTCCCATTTGAAGGGAGGGGGTGTCAGGATGTGACAGAGTTATGTACAACTCCTCCACATGATTGGTGACCCCGAGGTGGTCTCCTTACCAGCCCTCCAGTCTGTCCCATTGCAAACAGCAAGTCGAAAAAGGTTACCGTAAAAGGAGGAAGTGGGATTGACGACTGGAAGCAGCATGAGAATGTTACTCTTTTCAACTCTGATTAAGAGCGCACATTTCCTTGCCTCGCCATCACCTTGATTAAATCCCATTCCTAAAATAGGCCCCAGTGGCATTGTGACGTTGAGGTACCAAATGAAATTAAAGGTTGCCATTTTTCATTGATGACTTCTTTACAGAATCTGGCAACACTGGCCATCGGTAGTGGGATGAAAAGAGGGACTAAAAAGGAGAAATGCTCCCACTTACTTTCCAACATCCCACTATCAATTGCTTGACTTGCATAAATAAATCAGAATGAATCCCAATAAATGTTTCTTCTCATTGTGACAATCAGCAGTCTTTCCAGTAAACACTGTAAATGGATGCCGGCTTGTTTTTTTTTGTTGTTTTTTTTGCCTTTTGCCTTTTCCCTGCATCCATTTCTCTCCATGCTGTGAGTAGCAGTCAGGGCTAGGAATGAGAGCGATCAGGGTTTAGATGCATTTGGCACACGGCTGCAGTTCAGTGGCTGATGGAGGGAGCTGATAAGTGAATTGGTTTCCTGGGTTTGGCTTTGGGACTTGCTGTGCTCAGTTTCATTGCTTTGGGACGAGGGAGACTGTGTTTTTGTGGTAAGGGTGCATTGGTTTTGGGAAGGCAGTCAGGGTGAAAAGTGAATATTTTGCTCCGGTTCACTCAAGAATTTGATGCCTTAAAGACAAGACTGTTGGGCTTTTTTCAGTGGAGAACCTGATTTAGAAATTTGGCATCCCGGCCCGAGACACATGCTCATTAAAAAATACTTCTGTCGGATGCAGACCCAAGAGAAAAGGCCTGTGACCTATTTTTGGTTTTGACCTTCAGTGACGTTAAGGAAGCCCGGGCCCAAGGCATTCACTTGATATTCGTTTAGGCTATAGTACACTGATACCCATCTTTGTGAGCAAGAGCTCACCGCAGGGTTAGCTCACTCCCAGACAAGTGTGCATTAACGTCAGCAAACACAAGTGGTCCCCCAAACAGATAAAGGTGGATGTGTGCATATCACTTAATATTACCACTGATGATAAAATCAATTATATTATCACTGATGCATCATGGCGGCATGGTGGCACAGTGGTTAGCACAGTCGCCACACAGCAAGAAGGTCCTGGGTTCGAGTCCCAGGGTAGTCCAACCTTGGGGGTCGTCTCGGGTCATCCTCGGTGGAGTTTGCATGTTCTCCCCGTGTCTGCGTGGGTTTCCTGCAGATGCTCCAGTTTCCTCCCACAGTCCCAAAACATGTAAGTTAGGTGAAGCAGCCGTACTAAATTGTCCGTAGGTGTGTGTGTGTGTGTGTGTGTGTGTGTGTGTGTGTGTGTGTGTGTGTCAGCCTGCCCAGGGTGTCTCCCTGCCTGCCGCCCAATGACTGCTAGGATAGGCTCCAGCGACCCTGTGAGCAGGATAAGTGGTTTAGATAATGGATGGATGGATGATGCAATATATATATATATATATATATATATAGATGTCAACACATATTCTGCTGATATTCCGCTCCTTATTAGTTGAGCACTCACAATACCACTGGCGGTTTCAGAAAAAAAAACGCTATATATATATATATATATATTACATTACATTACAGTCATTTAGCCGACGCTTTTATCCAAAGTGACTTACAATAAGTGCATTTAACATAGGAAATCAGGAGAACTACTAGTCATCAGAGGTCATAAGTGCATCTAAACAAGCATCTAAGAGCAAAACCAGTGCTAAAGTAAAAGTGCAAGAAAGAGATTTCTTTCTTTTTTTTAAATGAGTGAATACAATAAGTGCTAAGAACAAGTAACAGGGTAGTAGTTCTTGAAGAGGTGAGTTTTCAACCTGCGCCGAAAGATGGGCAGCGACTCCGCTGTTCTGACATCAGTGGGGAGTTCATTCCAACACTGTGGGGCCAGGACAGAAAGGAGTAGTGACCAGGTCGATCGGCAGCAGGGGCCTCTGAGCGACGGGGCAACCAGGTGTCCCGAGGCAGCAGAGCGAAGTGGTGGGGCGGGGATGTAGGGCTTGACCATGGCCTGGAGATAGGAAGGAGTTGTTCCTTTCACTGCCCTGTAGGCTAGCACCAGAGTCTTAAACTGGATGCGAGCAGCTACTAGGAGCCAGTGTAGGGACATGAGAAGGGGAGTTGTGTGGGAGAACTTAGGGTGGTTGAACATCAGACGAGCTGCAGCTTTCTGAACAAGCTCCAGAGATCTGATGGCCGTAGCCGGGGCGCCAGCAAGGAGGGAGTTGCCGTAGTCCAGCTGGGAGATGACCAAAGCCTGGATGAGCACCTGTGCCATCTCGTCGGTGAGGAATGGGCGAATCCTCCTGATGTTATAGAGGAGAAATCTGCAGGAGCGAGCAACCGCTGCAACGTTTTCAGCAAACGACAGTTGGTCGTCCAGGATCACACCCAGATTCCTCGCAGTCCGAGTTGGCGTCACCACGGTGTTGTCAATGGTGATGGCCAGGTCTCGGTGTGGGCGACCTTTCCCCAGGAGGAACATCAGCTCTGTCTTGTCCAGATTGAGCTTCAACGTGGTGTGTCGCCATCCACTCCGAGATGTCAGTCAAGCACGCAGCAATGCGTGTCTCTACTTGTGTGTCAGAGGGAGGAAAGGACAAGATCAGCTGGGTGTCATCGGCATAACAATGGTAAAAGAAGTCATGCGAGCGAATTACAGAACCCAGGGGTTTCGTGTACAGGGAGAAAATTTACATATATATATACATATTGTAACGTGCATGGATAAGAAGACAGGCTGGCCGCTGGCTCGCGGGCCTGACCCTTTAGTCTAGCGGTTAGCGATGCCTCCTGCGGTGCGGGCGATACGGGTTCGCTTCCCGGCCGCGGCAGTTCCTGTGGTTGCGTTGTTCCCCCGAATTCGCTACATTGGTGTCAGAAGTGGGATGGAGCGACCGTAAGGCCATCGGAAGCGTAGGCGCCCTGAGGCGTGAAGGAGCTGATATGCTTAAGCGTGGGGACGCGCTTCCCGAAGGAGGGGGGTAGTGTAACGTGCATGGATAAGAAGACACGCTGGCCGCTGGGTAGCGGGTCTAACCCTTTAGTCTAGCGGTTAGCGATGCCTCCTGCGGTGCGGGCGAAACGGGTTCGCTTCCCGGCCGCGGCAGTTCCTGTGGTTGCGTTGTCCCCCGAATTCGCTACAATATATATATATTCATTCATTCATTCATTCATTCATTCCAGAGAGATCTCATTTGTTAAGTTGCTGCAGGGTGAATATTGCCTTTGCCATAGATGTGGCATAGAGGAACCTTATAGGGGTCGATACAAAGGTGTCATAATTCAAATATCAAAAGCCTCACAAAATGAGAGTGAAAAGTCTCTCGTAGGATTCACCACCTTTTATGCATGAAAAATGCTTCTTTTTTTAAAATTATTTTCCTTTGAGCATTATATATCATGGAGAGAAAAATCAATTTGGTGTACTCCATCATTGTAGACAAGGAAAATCTTACAAAGTGGTTTCAACACGTGGTCTACAAAAGCTGGAGAAGAAAGTTGGAACTGTTCCTTTTTTTCAGCAAATCCTTTTCATTACTGTTCACAGCTGAGTGTAGACCCGTCCCATTGTTTGTCCTTTGAATATGTAGCCCGTGACTAAGCCAGTGTGTCATCAAGCATATACTTTTATCCAACCAACCACGTGTGTCCACTTTAGGCCAATTAGCAGCATGTAAGCTGTAGTATTTCGCTCTCCCCTGTGTCATTAGTCCCAGTCAGAGTCGATAAGACACTCGATATGCCAGTGTATGGGCACATAGCATAAGTGCACTCCAACTGCCATGGAAAAAAAAAGCATGTCATCCCTCCGAGAATTGTTGACTCGGGTTACGCAAATGCGCACACAAACACACAGAGACACACAGACACACACATACAAACTGGCACAAACATAGCAGCCCCCTCACCTTCATTAGCCCGAGTTTGTGATCTGGGGTCTTAATGAGAACTGAGAGAGCAAAACAAATCCAATAAGACAACCCAGGCGCACAGCATAAACTAGGTTGCCTCCGCTGCTCTCCCATTTCTCCTCTCCATTTTCCCCATTTTCACTAATGTAATTTATGCAAAAGGAAATTATAAATAGCATATCAATACCGCCACAGTTTTCTGGGCCGGGCATGCAGTACCACTCCCAGCTGTCAGGGTAAGTAGGCCGGGCAAGGTGGGGGTGTGCATCTGTGAGCATGATGACAAGTCTACCCCTAGTGCACCGAGGGTGTGTGTGTGTGTGTGTGTGTGTGTGTGTGTGTGTGTGTGTGTGTGTGTGTGTGTGTGTGTGTGTGTGTGTGTGTGTGTGTGTGTGTGTGTGTGTGTGATTGTGTGTGTGTGTGTGTGTGTGTGTGTGTCGTGTATTTGTGTGCGTCTGAACATAAGATTCAACTGCGGTGCTCTCGAGGTCACTCTCAGACAAAGACAAAAAGCAGGCGAGACATGTGGTTTTTATCACCAACCAGAACCTCTTTTCTCCTTGGTGTGTCATGTTCAAGAGTTCAGAGGAATGACAGTTTGGACTCGGTAAGCATCTGTTATGGCTTGGAGGTTTCTTAACATTACATCTGCGGTCAAGTGCTTAAGGACAAAAAAACAACAACATTTTTTTTTCAACAACAGTGTTTTTTTTTTCACTTGATTTTACCCCACGTGCTTTTCAATGGTCTACTCCTAATGTCTTCTTCTTTCAGCTCTTGCCCTGTTTCTCAGGGGTACCGTGAGGGCACAGCACCGATGGCGGTCGTCGTTAACCCGGGCCTCGACTGATCCGGTATGGTCTTGTCAGTCCGCATACTGATTTGGCAAAATTTTACATCGGATGTCCTTCCTGACACAGCCACTAACCCTATGGATGGGGGCACAGACAAAGCGCTGGATGCCATCCCAGTGTTCATGGACTTGCGCCCATGCCTGTCGCCAAAAGGGTCTACTCTTAATAGCTGGGGGGGGGGGGACAAAGACAGAACTGATATCAGAGCTTTATCCGGTCACATCTCCAACGACGCAGGTTAGCCAGGTTGTTGGAGGGCCAGAGGTAAGACGGGTTTGTCAATTTGCTCTCTCCTTTCGCCGCCGCTCCTCTTTAGATGTGGACTTGTTCCATATGGCCACTCACTTCCTCCCTGTACCCCCACGAAGCACTCAAGGTTGCGTATTTCTTCGCCTCTGTCCCCCTTTAATTAAAGAAACCTCTTTGGCCGAGATGCAGGTCGATGAATTCATCTTCCTCTCGTTCCTCCAGAAAGCTTTCCCCCCAGTGTCCTGTCCTCCGGCGCTCCCTCCACTGCCACGCTCCTTACATTAATAAAGAGATGAGTATTGACGCCCTTACAGCTGTTGCATTGTTTACCACGGATGTGCCACTTCTTCTGATCTCCCCAGTACAGTGTCAGGTGTGGCATGTAGACACACAGGTAAGTATGAAAGAAATACTGGAATGAGTCAGCTTAAAGAGAGAGAGAGAGAGAAAGTGGAGCTGGTGTTGTTAGTAATTGTGGGAAGGGGAGTGGGGGGTCAATTTTCGAGAGATTTTGCCTCGCAGGCCTTACTAATGAAGTGGTTTTCAAAAGGGGGATGATCAGAGTTTGGCAACACTGTGGTATGCAAATAAAACTTGTGTGCTCATATACACATTATATTAGTGCATACACATGAGAGAGGGGAAGAGAGATGAGAGACAAAAAGAAATAAAAAAAACACTGAGGAGGAGGAGGGATCAGTGGCAGACGTAAATAAGCTACTGTATATGCGAAAAACATGCAAATTACTGTGGAAGAAAAAATGGGGGAGAAGAACAAAATTAAGGGTGTGTGTGTGTTTGTGTGTGTGTGTGTGTGAAGATGAAAAAGTGGACAAAGAAGAAAGTGAGAGAAGAGAGAGAGAGAGCGATTGCAGGTTTTTCAGATTGGTTCATGCCTAGCTACTGGTTCTGGACAGAAGGCGATGCTTTCGGGAATAGAGTTAGCCTCATAAGGCAAACCATGGGAGCGAAAATGTGAGTTCCTGACATTTCTCTTATGCAGCATTTCTCCTTGTACTGCCCTATTTCCCCCCTGAGTAAAGCAACACGATTCTTCTTCTGAATTAGCCACTCCCCGCCAGAGCCAGAACAGCAACGTCCGGGTTGAGATATGCATAAATACATGTCTCCCTGGTCCCAGGCCATACTACATTTCCTCTAGGCGTCGGGCCTGTGATGGACTGGCGGCTTGTCCAGGGTGTCTCCCCGCCTGCCACCCAATGACTGCCGGGATAGGTTCCAGCATCCCGCAACCCCAATTGGGATAAGCAGCTTGGATAATGGATGGATGGATGGATGGATATCTTCCCAAAATGGTATTTTATCCGAGGGCTCTTTAACATATATTATTTACATAGTGTGTGCACAATGTGTGCAAATGCATGAACCCATGTACGTGCACACACACATGCATTAACACACACACACACACACACACACACACACATAAAAACACGGAAAAATGTGCGTGCACACACACGTACATTCATAGACAAACACACACTCAAATCTAATCACCAGTTACTATTTGTTGTCTGTGCAGGACTAGATTTGACTAAGCAACACCTTGGTCAAATATAATACTCATCAAGGAAGAGAGTGTGTGTGTGTGTGGGGGGGGGGGGCACAGGTGTGTGTGTGTGTGTTTACACGCCACCGTGATCCGTTACTGAATGGCGGGCCTGATAGAAGAGAGCGGTGGAACAATGCTTGTCATTGCTGGATGACTGAGTCCTTTCAGCACCCCTAAAATGCAAAGATCAAATCACAGATGGTATTCACCACTGCGTGATAGAGGTCAGGGATGTTATAGCGGACAGGGCTGTTTCTATTTATTTATTTATTTCTCGCTTGTTTTCACCCTAGGCCCTGGAATCTGTCAAGTCAGGACAAATGGTGGCATTTTGTTGTGTAAAAACTGGCGGCATACCAGACGGCATTGTAACGAACAACAGGGCCGGCTGAGTTTTCGAGGGCAAGGGCCGTACTCTGCCACTGCCCACATTGGCGTGGGCTAACGACCGGGCCTTCCATCGACTTACTGCAACAGCATTTCACTCCATCATGTCAAAATTATATATTCTGCATCGCCGCCTCTTTGTTTCATCTTTTTCATGCGGCAGTGGAAAAGACTACGGCTGGTCTTGAATAATTGTTTTCCATACAAGTTTTAACACTGTGCAGCTCTTTCCACTGGGCTCGTTTTTCCCTTAAATGTCTGTTGAATGAAGATGAATCATGTTTAGGTCAGGCGGCATTTGTGCTCAAATCCATTGTTTATTTTAGGACTTGCTTGATGCAGCGCCGAATTCCTATGAATTCTGCAACCCCTCTTTTAGTGCTCCTCCGTGGTCTGGACTGAGACCCGGCAGTTTTCGCTTCTAGTTCTCGAAATAAGGAAAATTGCCAGTTGTCAAAAATATCTAACCGTCAACTGTCCCGTTGCTTTTGTGCATTCGTTGGAATTAGGGTAAGGGGGACTGAGGTTAAGAGACGCTTGGTTGGCAGGCACCCTCAGCCGTGGGCGGGTGTTGGTGGCGTGAAAAACCAGGCCCAGATGGGAGTCTGAACGCGAGAGAAAAAAAAAAAGGATTTCGTTGGATGAAGGGAGCAGAACTGAGATTAGGAGGCCAAAGGGGAGCGAGGGAGATGTGGACGACGGGAGCTGCTCTGCAGAGCAAAGGCCAACAGGGATCACTGTTGCAGTGGCGGAGTTCAATGCTTCCCTGTTCACCCCCCCCCCTCAAATCCATCCATCCGTCTGCAGAGAGAGGGCTATGGGAAGTCATCAGCGAGGGGAGCGCTGGTGATAAAGACAAGGGGGGGGGGGTAGTGGTTGGACACTGGAGCCCAACCCCGTCAAAAAGCCCAAACCCCGCAGTCAGTCATTATTGACCCCTATCCACTTCTTCAGCCATTGTTATCCCAGTGCAACCCCCCCCCCGCCCCTCCCCAGGCGAGAGGTGAAAAGCAGGCATGCTGTTTTCCCAGACTGCTGCGCGAGTTTGATGTATGAGCCGGTGTCGGGGATTGACGTGGGAGAGGTGGTGAATAGCAGCTTTCATCAGACACCGGGGCAGGGTCCGGGAGTCCGCACTGTCAGACGGGCTTTTGTTTTATGGAGTTTGCTTAAGTCGTGCAGCCGTTTAGGGTCAAAAGGCCCCACGGAGGAAAATGTGCGTATGTTTTACCTGCTTTGAGTTTCTTGTGTTCTTTCTCTTTCTTCAATCCATAACGTTCGAAGCTCTTTAATGTCAGCATAAAGGTAAAGTCTTAAGGTTGAAGGCGTAGATGTCTTATTCGGTGTTTGGCTCGAGGGGCTTTACACCGAGCTGTCCTTTGCTGTAGGTTTTAACTTCTCTAACCCACTGGCTTGACAGCAGCATTAACAGGAGATAGATCCACTTTATCACTTGTCCAACCTACAGTTAAAACACCAGATAATATTTCCTCCCCATATACTTTAGTAGGACCCTGACTATTCATTATTTATGATCTATTCCAAATTACATTATCTTTCACCAGACTTCAATTACACCCTTCCCTGAGGCTAGGAAAATGACTCATGGACTGTGCAAGGGACTCTGTGTGTGTGTGTGTGTGTGTGTGTGTGTGTGTGTGTGTCTGTGTGTGTGTCTGTGTGTCTGTGTGTCTGTGTGTGTGCATTTTTCCATGTGTGTCTGTGGTGTGTGGGTGTGATGTCATGCCTCCTTACATGCAGTGGAACTTCATTTTTCTAAATTTCCGGCTTCAGATCTGCCAAGTTGATTGATTTGGCACGATGAATGAAATATATATGCAGAAATGCTAAAATGATTTCTAAAAGCTGTGTTTATTATTAATGACATCAAGGAGGAGCGCGTCTGTACGCAGACAGTCTCATTACAGTCAGTCAGGAGGAGGATCTCGGGCACGATAGCAGAGTACTGTAGGAGCAGGCCTGCGACTGGCAGGTAGTTGGAGTGAAACCGCAGACGGACTCAATAAATCTTAGTGGATGAAGTGAAATTATGGTAATGGAACCACGAATAACTATTGCTGACATGCCTTTGAGCAAGGTAGCGAAGCTCAAGCTGTTCCAGTAGATGTGATTGTACTGGACGAATCACAGTCGTGTGTGTTTGCGTGTCCATGTTTGTGTATGGGTGTGCACACCCAACACACGTGTGTGCGCGTGGATGCATGCCGCTGTGTAGGAGTGTGAATAACTCTAATCTTCCCTATTCTTGCAGCGACTTCCCCAGGCCCTGGATGTAAACAAGGATCGATTCTTAGTCAGCTTGCTGAGTTTCATAGGGTTTAAAGAAATGTGTACACAAGGTCAGAAGCATACATGTTTTTTTTTTCCATAAAACCAATATCACAAATATGTTTTCGCATTGTTTAAGGTTTACGTGTAAAATAAGAGGCTTTACAACAATGTTAGACTGCCATTTCAAATCAGTGTTTAATATTTTGAATTTCAGATTTAAGTGCGTTTCAGTAAGCCTAGCATTTTATCGACCCATAATTGTTATTCCTGAGGGGATCAGCTTAGCAGGGCTCCGCTGTGCCTTCATGCATAAGTACTAGTGGATGTAGGGGGAAAAATCAACATTGTGATATTTTATTTATTTATTTTTTTTAGATATTTATTGTAGCATAAAAGAATTAAAGGGAATTACATAATTTCACCAGATATGTGCAACTTTAAACTTTCAAAGCTAAATTTGCGAAGAATTCATAATAATAAAGCAGTTATGCAAGAAGTCATTTAATCAAACTTCTTTATATTATTTGTCAGATGCATTAGAGTATTTTATTTTATTTTATTTTTTTTTTACGATTAGCCATAAAAAATGCAGAACTTACCGGATTTCGTTTTCTACTAAGCAAAAATAGTGTCAGCCTAACATGACTGATGGGCCTTACATTGCAGCCTTTGCAGTGTGATTATTGCACATACATATATTGTGATGTCGATTCTGAAATAATATGTTGTTCAGCCCGAGTAAGTAAACGGATCATTTTGTACAGTGCTTTTCTAGCTGCAACAGTGGTTTACAATTAATTGTTTGTTTGTTTTTTTGGATTCCCCCCCCCCCCATTTTTTCTCCCTAATTGTACTTGGCCAATTACCCCACTCTTCCTAGCCGTTCCGGTCGCTGCTCTACCCCCACTGCCGATCCGGGGAGGGCTGTAGACTACCACATGCCTCCTCTGATACATGTGGAGTCACAAGCCGCTTCGTTTCACCTGACAGTGAGGAGTTTCCCCAGGCAGACATAGCACATGGGAGGGCCACGCTATTACTCCCAGCCCCCCCCCCCCCAAACAGGTGCTCCGACCAACCAGAGGAGGCGCTAGTGCAGCCACCAGGACACATACCCACATCCGGCTTCTCACCCGCAGACACAGCCCCTTGTGTCTGTAGGGACGCCGAACCAAGCCGAAGGATCCCCCTGTTGGTAGGCAACGGAATAGACCGCTATGCTACCCGGACACCCACTTTACAATTAATTAATGCCTCACATTCACAAGCACACACTCATACAGCAATGGCGGTGTCAACCATGCAAGGCAACAGCAGTAGCAGTTAGGTGTCTTGCTCAGTGACACCTCAACATCTTTGCCGGGAGGAGCTGAGGACCAAACTGTCAACCCCTTCAGCTACCAGGGGACCCGCTCTACCTCCTGAGCCTCTGCCACCCCCTGTACCCAGCTATCCTAAACTTGGCTTGGTAGGGTCTTTGCTCTTCGAAACCAAAGATGGGCTACGATTCAGAATCAGAATCATATTCATTGGCCATGTAGCTTTGCACGTACATGGAATTTGACTCCGGTTTCGTGACTCTCTCAGTGTACTTAACATAGAATAACAACACTACAGCAAAACAGTATTCAGATTATACACAGGATTGATTTATACAGGTGAAATAGGTGAAAACATAAGTGATGATGTTTTCAAATCTCCCTCGACTCCCGTACCAAACGTGCACCATAAGTTGAGAGAGAGAGAGAGAGAGGGAGAGAGAGAGAGAGAGAGAGAGAGAGAGCAGAGGAGGCTTGTTTAACATGACATTTAAGAATGTAAGTACTTCTGCGGCTGTATCAAGCTCGCACACCAGACTGTCATTTCCAGACATACCCCAGAAGCCCTGAACCTTCCTTGGTGTCTTGGCTGTACCCTGTGTGCGCTCTTGCTGGAAAAAAGTAGCACTGCACCACAACGGGAGTGACTCTGGACACCATCAAGAGCAACAGGAGAGAAGTCCAGCAGAAGGAAACCTGTCATTTCATACTAACAGAGAAAACTGACAACTGATATCCATCTTGAGAGGCGTTTTTTTCTTCTTTCTAAAGTGATATAATGAATGCAGCAATGCAAATGACCCATTGCACGTACATCATGAATGTTACAGGGCATGATGTCACTTCATGACGGACTAAATATTTGCAACCCAGCCATGTCTCCTATGCCCTCTTGACATTTACTGTTCACTGATGAAGCTCTTCCTCGGTTCAGGAGGAAGCAATACAAATGTTTGGATTTGTGCAACCAATATGTACTAAAGAGCACTCCCTTTCCCGTCCTCACATCTGTGCGATTCCTCTCCTTGAGGAGTCGCACAAATGAGAGGCCTTTTTTGTTGAATAATGCCTTTTTACATAAAAGATGAGGCCTCGTGCAACTTATTTGCAGAGAATGATAAACTAAGGGAAACGGTAAACTCATTCTGGAGCGTGTTTGATGATCGGTTGCAGAACCTACACAGATAATGGAGTGGGGGACCTATTGGGACAGAGTTCAACAAAGGGAATTGTTAATACTCAGCTTGCTGACAATTTTATGGATGTGCTGGCTGATGTCTTCCCGTGCAGTCATCTATAATTCACTCAATACTTTAACTTTTTATTAAGTGGAAGGAACATCGCATTGTCTATTGTCAACAACTCTTTCTCTTTATTTATTTTATTTGTTTATTTGGTCTCCGACTCTTTTCAAAACGCAAAACTCGTACCCGCAAACAGAAAACTACTCCTCTCTGTTATCTTGCCATGTCTGCTTCTTTCAGTCGGTGAGTTATTTTCAGCGTCTTTCATATCGCATTACCTTCCACGTTGCCTGGGTCGGGTTCGATGGTAGTAGCAATGTTGGAACAGAAGTACAGGCATTATCCAGGACCTTGGCCGTTGTTCCTTTGGTCTACTCTTGCGTTTCTTTGTGCGAGGTGCAGCCTTTGTCACTGGTGTCTGTGAACCCTGCTGCATACAAGAGCACTTGTGATACGCAAGACATGCTCCGAGCACAATGGAACATGCTCAAGTATGCTTCGGATGGCTTGAGGAGTCCTGGATCTATGGTACGATATCACAATGGCGATGCCAATCTTCTGTTAACCGATGTGTGCTGCATACTATTGTTCCCTTCTCTACTGGCCTTGTGACTTTTCTTGGTTCCAGTGGTGACTTTTCTTGTCTCTTACAGCAGATGTCTCAGTGGTAGAGCCTCAGAGAGAGGTGTGTTTGTTAACCCAGTCACCCACAGAGTCCATTAAAGACAAAGGGCTGTTTTTCTTCAGTCATGCTGAGGGCATGCATTCACTTTCAATGACACGCACAGTGATACTGGGACAAATCTGAGCAGCACCTGGCACCATCCAATTTGCCACTTTAGGGTTGAAGTGCCCCGCCTGATGCGATGCCGTCTGATTTTCTGTCCTTCCGCGCAAGAGTTGTTGTTTCAAGTTGGGAGTTGGGACAATCCTCAATCAGTTATGTCTAGTTTATTTTTTTACATCGCTAATTCTTCTTTCTTTTCTTTTTTCCTTTGGACCCCCCCCCCCTTCTCCCCAATTTCATCTGACCAACTACCCCGCTCTTCCGAGCTGTCCTGGTCGCTGCTCCATCCCCTTTGCCGATCCGGGGAGGGCTGCAGACTACCACATGCCTCCTCCGATACATGTGGTGTTGCCAGCCGATTCTTTTCACCTGACAGTGAGAAGTTTCGCCAGGGGGACATAGCGCATGAGAGGCTCACGCTATTCCCCCCAGTTCCCTCTCTCTCCCGAACAGATGCCCCGACCGACCAGGGGAAGTTCTAGTGCAGCGACCAGGACACATACCCACATCCTGCTTCCCTCCCGTAGACACAGCCAGTTGTGTCTGTAGGGACACCTGACTAAGCCGGAGGTAACACGGGGATTCGAACTGACGATCCCCATGTTGGTAGACAACGGAATAGACCGCCACGCCACCCGGACGCTCACATCGCTAATTCTTCTTATTTAACTTGAGCGTTGTAGGTTGGCTACTGTGCCTGTTTATGAGTGTGGTGTATTGCCCCTGGCTATTGCATTAGGAGCATATATAAAAGGCACCGCAGCTGATTTCAACCCTATACTCTACCGCATCTATATCATCAAAGATTGTTTTCTATAGTCTGTTCACGACTGATTCATTCGGAGGTGAATTGCTACATCACACCTTTTTACTCCCACCTTTTAATTTCTTTCCTTCATTTCCATTGTACAGCAACAAAGGACTGCAAACAATATGGCCAGCGTCTGCTCTGCTGCGCTCACATTTTCAAACATTCTGTCAGAAAGTCCAAAGGAGTAACCACATACGCAAACAAAGGAGTTGCTGTGGATATTCATTATGCATAGTTTTTGTTTTTTTCCATCTGTACACCCAAGATTGAATCCTTAGGGGAACAGAACTGAGATAGATGGATTGTGCAGAATGCATATTTACAGAGAGAGAGAGAGAGGGAGGAGGCCCCTTTTTTTGACGTTTCGGCTTGATGCGCTGCGGCCGCAAGATTGCGTTACAGTCCCAAAGCACCTTTGTTGTCTTTCGTTTCAAGTTTTATTGCATCACTGAGGTAATGCAGACTTTTTCCTGAGAATGAGTGGGTTTAAAACATTTTACCCGTACATATAATGCATCCATTAGACCTTTATACAGCGTTGAAGGACAATAACTCTCATAGAAAGGCACTAACTTGTTTGTTCTTTGTACTGTCCGTGAGCGCTGCCGAGGCTGCTTACCGTTGCGACTGGCACAAATGAGTCTGGGCCCTCTGCTGCAGGAAGACAACATTGTGTCTGGAGACCATCAATTTTGGTAAACCATTGACGCCAGAATGCCTTGTCTCTTACTGTGTCTGCATATTTCCAGAAGTACTTGACACATAATGCTTACCGTCAATTTGGCGCCGGGCTTTAAAACAAATATGAAAGGGCAGTATTTCCTGCTTTGCCCAAACACGAGGAGCTGAAGAGCCCAGCAGCGTTACCCGTCCGCGAGCTTTGTCTCTCTTATCCAATTGTGGTTTTTAATTCCGTGTCGTAGCAAGGTAGCTCATCATGTGAAAGTGAGCCGGCTGTTTTCTCCCAGTCTGAGAAATGTGTAACGTGCTCTCTTCCTACCTCTACAAGCACTTTCATGCTAATCACAGGTCTATTTACACAAGGGCTGCCGGGGAGCTCTCCTCTATTCTGTATTTGACTTTAAATGTGAGGATACATGGACAGATGCTGCCGCCTGCGCACACAAGGGTAGGAAGTGTATAAGGTTCACTGTGGACAGGAAATGGATTTCTTTGTTCTACGGTAATGATGGCAGGTGGGAGTTTAGGTACAGTAGGAATATAGGTGAGGGTGAGAGGAGCTATGGCAGGTTTGTTAAATGTCAGAGATTTTCTATCTTATATATGTAGGGATGTGTCTGGAGTATTTATAAGGTACTGGGACTAATGTGGGAGGCACTGACCCGACCGATAATGTCTGTGCTAATGATGCTTCTTAATGGTGCCACAGATTACACGCATAAACATGCATAAATAACATTTCACCACGCGCTATATAATAAACCATTTTTTCCTGCAAAAAAATTTAAATTAAAAGCCTGTGTCAGAG
Organism: Lampris incognitus; assembly: GCF_029633865.1. Lineage (NCBI taxonomy): Eukaryota > Metazoa > Chordata > Actinopteri > Lampriformes > Lampridae > Lampris > Lampris incognitus. The sequence goes on from NC_079227.1 coordinate 22,939,897, forward strand.
TCACCAGAATCATGTTTATTGGCCATGCAGGTTTGCACATACATCGCATTTGATGATGTCAACCGATAATTAGCATGTTTCATAGCTGTTAGTTGTTGTACAGATCCCACTATATTATTCAGTATTTTGCTGTTGTGCACATATTTATGTCTAGTTGTTACCAACAATAAAACATTTTATCTTTCACATATAATGGTGGTGTTAAAAATTGTCATTTACCAGCAGTAATAAACATTTTTTGGCTGCACGGTGGCGCAGTGGTTAGCGCAGTCACCTCACAGCAAGAAGGTCCTCGGTTCGAGCCCCTGGGGTGGGCCAACCTTGGGGGTCATCCCGGGTTGTCTTCTGTGTGGAGTTTGCATGTTCTCTCCGTGTCTGTGTGGGTTTCCTCCGGGGGCTCCGGTTTCCTCCCACAGTCCAAAGACATGTAGGTCAGGTGAATCGGCCATACTAAATTGTCCCTAGGTGTGAATGTGTGTGTGTCGGCCCTGTGATTGCCTGGCGGGCCTGTCCAGGGTGTCTCCTTGCCTGCTGCCCAATGACTGCTGGGATAGGCTCCAGCATCCCCGCGACCCTGAGAGCAGGATAAGCGGTTTGGATAATGGATGGATGAATACAAAAACATTTTTTTACACCTTAACCAAAAAAAGACACCATTAAGTTCTACAGTATCATGAAGGAGCAGTGCAAATAAGAGGCACCGGTATCGGTACCGATATCATTAAATTCTCAACAATCAACAATACGTAGTCCTAGATTAAGGAAAGAGTGTCATGTGGCGTGGCCATGTTTCAGTGTTTCTGGAGGTTCCAGTCACAGGAAACACACGTTGTGGCTCTTTGCACGACGATCCACAAATCTCAGCACTTGTACCCAGAATGGCTGCTTCTGAAAAGATGCATGCATATCACACACACACACACACACACACACACACACACACACACACACACACACACACATGCACATACACACACTCATCCTCAAGACTTACCGCCTCTGTGAGTCATGTTTATGGTTTTATCTCTGCTTCCAAGTGGGACCTCTTCCCAGGTCATTCCGATTCTGGCCTCTGAAGCTCCAATTCATTTCAATATGAAAACCCCGCAACGATGGCGTCTGGCCTCGAGTTGACATGCATCTGTTTGACATGTCGTGACTGCTCAGAACCCCGTTTTATTTTCCGGTGTCAACACTCCTACGCACTCCTACAGATATCGTCTTTGTGAAAATGGTTCTCGGAGCAGTGCTAAAAGCGGCACTTTTCATATTTGACACATGTTGGCTGGCGCTTCCTGTCTGTGCTACAGACAGCAAGTGATGGGAGACATTTGACCCGCCGCTCTGCTCCTGCATCGGCATGTGTTGCGCTTTGGAAACCGGCTTCTCGAGAAGCATGTGTGCCTATTCATGTGTCCATCGGGGTGTGTGCTTTGCATAAAGGTACAGTACACAACAAGAGTTTTGATTTTACATTACCGCACAGTTTTCTTCTGTCCAGACGATCAGCGCTACACATAAGCGATGAAAGGACAGTGTTTTTCCACATGTATGAGTGGACGTGCATCTGCACATATTTTTCTTTGTGCACGGGGTTTTTATGTTCACGGTCTCAAGAAACAGGTAATTATGCCGTGCCTCAAGACTAACCACACAGATGTAAGCAACACAGCATGGTTAATAGATTCTCTTTGTTTTGTCCTGCGGTGCCAAATAACATGTCATTTCAACTGGTCCTTCACCTTCATTCTCCCTTATTTCCTGTGCCACAGAGACGCTCAGGTGGGGCCCGGTTAGCACAAAGACGAATATGAAAGCCTATCTGTAATTGGAATCTATTTAAATGAAACTGTGCATTGTATTCTGAGTGTATAAAGGAGAGACAGCAAGAGGGAGAGGAAGTGAAAAAGAGAGGGAGGGAGAGAAAAATAAATTGCATGAGGGCGTTCGAGCGGCGGGGGGGAGATGCGAAACCGAGGGGCAGGATGGGAAGAGTGAGGAGAGAGCATTATAATTCGTTACTGCACGGTGGAATCTAAGAAGAGAGATTGCAGCCTACTAATTATTAATCAACCGACTTATCTTTTAATCAAGCCAGTTAAAAATAAGGTTAGAAAATGAATTAAGGGTAAGGGGAGACACTGTGGTGAACACGGTCTCTGGTGGTGCAGTGTTATTACGGAGACGGCGGAGTCTGCAGGTTTCAGGCAGGGGATCAGCCATCTCTGAAGCGGGGGGCGGGGGCTACTGAAATGAAAACAGCCACAAGAGAACGACAGGCACTCTTCTTCTTGACTGCCGGTCATATTGCACTTCATACTCCACGCAGGTTTGGACGATATGGCTAAAAAAAAGTATCCCGATAGCTCTTAAAATATTTTTCTTTTCTTTTTTATTTTGAGATACTTTATTGACCCCATGGGGAAATTACACTCTTCATTTAACCCTTCCTAGCTGTGTAGCTAGGAGCAGGGGGCAGCCGCCGTGCAGCACCCGGGGGAGTTCATCTTGCCATGCCTTGCTCAGGGGCACAGTCAGGAGTATAAACCCTAACATGCATGTCTTTTTAATGGTGGGGGAAACCATAGCACCCGGAGAAAACCCACCGCAGACACGGGGAGAGCATGCAAGCTCCACACAGAGGATGATCCCCCCGCCCCCAAGGTTAGACAACCCCAAGGTTTGAGCCCAGGACCTTCTTGCTCTGAGGCGACAGCGCTAACCACGGCGCCACCGTGCCGCCCAGTATCTCAGGCAATGTCTCACTATTTACTGCTGAAATAACGTAACAGAACATGTTTTTTTTTTGCAGTCAGAAGTGTAATTTAGACTAAACATCAAATATTGAATGCAATCAAATATGCAAAGCTGGTAGTAAACAAATTGCTCTAATGCATCCTGGGTAAATGGCATTAAAAAAGTGTGTGTGTGTGTAAAACACACAAACAAAAGTACAAACTAAAATTGTCTGACAGTTGTCGAAACATGAATGTACAGTTTTTTGGGAATAACTCCTGAGCGAAGACTTTACGACTTTGCTGATTGTATCGGGAATCGATGGTCGTTTGCGACTGTCAACATTGTCTGGATGTATATGCTGTAGGGATAACTCTGCGTCAACAGCCGTGATATGAGGCAGTCCTCCGTATTTCTCTGGTGTCAGCGAAAGTAATAATTGCGTCAACTTCGATGAAATATCTTTCCCCTTATAGTCTGTTAAATACTTTTGTAATTGATCATTTGTTCCCTTTTCTTCAGACAGGACTGGTCAAAATGAATAAATTGAAAAGATTTGATGTTGCGTGAGCTGTATTTCCCCACGAACTCATTTATAGAGTTATTACTTCAGTGCTTACACATGTTATGCAATAACAGTTAATTTCTCTTCCATTTTCCTGCATCCTTTTCTCCTTTCCCCAACTTCCGCTTCTCGTTTTTTCTTCTATCATCCTTTTCCCTCTGTCGAGGTTCACGCAGCCTTGTACCTTGTTGGCCATTTAATCAGAGTGATTATCTTACCACCAGACGCTGAAATATTTATGCCCTCCGACCGCAACCTGGCGTTTAACTGGCATGGAAATGGACACACAAAAACACACATGGGCAAGCGCACACACACACAAACAAAGCAGCCTATTCACCTTCATATACACACACTGGTAACCTCATTCTACAAAACTGGTGAGCCAGACATCTGACTATGTAAATTGGTTTACTGCAGGCGTGTGTGTGTGTGTGTGTGTGTGTGTGTGTGTGTGTGTGATATAGTGATTGTTATTTGAAAGAAAGGACATCCTGGGGTCGGAGCCTAGGTGATAATCAACTCCGTCAGCAGGGTTTGGGTTTGAGCAGTGATTGGTCAGCACTTAGCTCAGCCGCCAAGGTGAGAGGTTGATCAGCCTGGCAGCCACCGGGCTTCCTGTCTGGCTGTTGGCCACTGCGGCTCATCTCTGATAAACAAAGTCACTCATCGCAGCCACAACTCTCAAGGGTACTACGCGTAGTATTTGGCTCAATTTCTGACTCATTTTACCTCAGATACGGTGATGTGATATATTGTAAACCACAGCAGAGCGAGCCCGTCCAGGACCGAGTGCATTTCATAATATTGTTTCAGTGCTCAGTAGTACAGCGCTCCGCTGCCTCCTGCGGTCACAAAACACCTTCTAAATCTGGGGGAACAATGGAAGCTCTCCATTACTCTTAGTGGCTGCTATTTTAAGAGAGCGATAGAATGAGACAAACACCAATGACAAAACAATCTCCGCCTCGGACTCGGGGCGACCAACTTGCTTCTTCAATTTCCTATTGATCCCACCAAGCAAGACCAGGGTGTGTGTGTGTGTGTGTGTGTGTGTGTGTGTGTGTGTGTGTGTGTGCGTGCGTGCGTGCGTGCGTGCGTGCGTGCGTGCGTGCTGGCGTATGTGTGTGCGTGCGTGCGTGCGTGCGTGCTGGCGTATGTGTGTGCGTGCTGGCGTATGTGTGTGCGTGCTGGCGTATGTATACATACTCATTAGTGGGTGGAGGGGGTTTAGGGGGTTGGGGTTGTCTATCTGCCTTTCTTTCATTTCCTGTCTATTTGTAGCAAGTTGGATTGCATCCTGTGTGACTGATATACACTTGAACACCTATTTTCATGTCTACTCCCAAACCCCTTCCCCTCGCATGTGCGCGCGCACACACACACACACACACACACACACACACACAAACACACACACATGCAAATATATTAAAGTTGGTGTTCTTTTTGTTTGGTAACTATCCCTCCGTATTATTCCCCGATCCCTTAACATTCAGGTACAAAAATACTGTCAACAAGGAAATTCCTAAATGCTCCGTCCTCTTTGGATGGATATGCTCATGTGTGCGGTTTACTTTATTTTGAGTACTCTGCATTGTCAAATTCCTTGCGTATGTAAACTTACTAAGAATAGCGAAACACTTGAACTTGTGTAATGGCCATTCTAAGCCTCAGAGCATGCCTGTCATGTTATGTTGGCTGGAAATACCATGTCGCTGTTTTAGGCTGGTGGCAGGTGCTATACCCTCCTCCTCCTCTTCCTCTTCCTCCTCCTTCTTCTTCTTCTTTTGGCTTGTTCCCTGTTTCTCAGGGATCACCACAGCGGATTTTATAGTTTCCATCGGTACCCTTTGAGGGCACAGCACCAATGCCAGCCGTTGTTAAGCCGGGCCTCGACTGATCTTGTCAACCCACATACTGGTTCGGCAAAATTTGACATCAGATGCCCTTCCTGACATAACCAATAGCCCTGTGGATGGGGGCACAGCTAAAGTGCTGGATGCTGTCCCAGTATTCATGGACTTGCACCCATACCTGTCAGGTGCTATACCCAGTCCTCACAAAAAGATCACAAATGGTCAAAAATGATTTATCCTGGAATGAAAGTGTTCAAGCACTAATAGCCTGATTCCTCCCCTATCATAAATGAGCCATTGCAAGCTACTTCACACAGTATGCTAACGAACCATCAAAGAAATTCAAGATAGCCACTTTAAACAACCATAGGTGTTCAGCAAGCAGCATCAACCGTGACTTCCAAAGCTGCTGGTGTTGATAAATGTATTACCTTCAAGCGACGCAATTAAGAGTAGAGAGCAGCAATTGGGTCGCACCCGGACCACAAAAAAAAAACCGGTGGGGGCAACTCCGATGGAAAGACTGGTTTGAAAATGTTGAGATGACACATCACTCTCACCTCCGTCTCTATGATTTACCTGCACCCTATATGGAAAAATTACAAAACACACATCCAACAGGCTGTGTACAGAAGAGGGTAGCGGTCACTTTCTGGCTATTTGGGCACAGTCTGGACTCTCTCTGTGCTGACGTCATACGCACGGTGACATTGTCAGGTGCTGTTCTGGTACATGCAACAGAAACCAACCAAACCTGCACTCAGATTCGGTAGTGATTGCCAGAAGTGAGTAGTGGCTACAGAGTGCAGTTGTCATTGTCTTTCATAATCTAACTGTGTGTGAACTTAACGGGATTTATCACTCCCATGAGGCGTGACAACCATATTTAGCTGCTTTATGAACGTAGCCATGGAGTGATATTTCAGCACCATTAACCTGTCAGTGTTGTCTCTGATCCACACGCATGCTCTTGGTTTTAATCATCATTACTAATATTGCGGGAAATTTGTGATTTCTAAAAGTATTGTCTGTTTTCCTTTGCATATTACCCGTAATGTAAGTTTGGCACTCTTTTCATAGATAAAAAGCAATAAGCTTCTCGGGCAAGAATTGTTGGGAACTGCTTAGAGCAGAGCAATTAAAATGCAGGAGGAAGTGAGAGGCACCAGTGCTTAATAGACTCTACATTACCTCAAGCTTTTCTTTCCTCGTTTTCATTAACTTTCTCCAATAATGTCATTTGGCTGGCTATCGACCTAGTATTGTGTGCTGTAACCAGTCTTTGCCCTCGTCTACCCTCAGATAACCCCTTTGTGTTTCTGATGGGCAGAACAGTCGTTTTTTCTGTTTTTCAATATGAATTTAATCAAGTGGTGAGTGGTCATACATAGAATTTGCAAACTTTACATCTGACTAAAAAAAAAAGTGTTTTACAAAGTTGCACTGAGTGAATCCTCTGAGGCGTACTGAGTGCATTTGTAAGGGGTTTTATCAAGTGCACATTCCAAGGTTTGTTAAATACAATTTCAAAAATTTCTCTGAGTACATTTTCTGAAGTCAACAGGCTTGTAGACTGTACAGAGTGTTCCAGAGGGCCCTCAACCACAGATGGGTTTAGTCACCATCAGGTAATAGAGCTCTTGCCCCACACTGAGAGGTGGTCCAGCTAAAAGGTTTGCACCTTGCAAAGCTGGGCTTCAGCCCTGAATCCTAGGGATCCTGGAGCTGTTGAACTTTGAACTTTGGTTCTGGGCAGGTGTCCTCTCTATAAACACCTGAAAAACCCAGTCTCTGCTGTTCCCTTTTACTAGGTTATGTAAGTCATTCCCTCTATTTCAGTTTCTATCTGGATAGACGGTTTCTTTTTTTTCATCCCTTTTGCCTTTACTGTCTGTCTGTGTTGAGATATCGACACATCGGTCTGTCTGACCTGTGCCTTGCTCTCTCACTCTCTCTCTTGCTCTTTTGCTCTCTCTCTCTCTCTCTCTCTCTCTCTCTCTCTCTCTCTCTCTCTCTCTCTCTCTCTCTCTCTCTCTCTCTCTCTCTCTCTCTCTCTCTCTCTCTCTCTCATATATATTCTTTTTCTGGGCAGCCAGAGATGCCAGTCCATCCTCTCTGGTCCCAGCCAATGGAACTAGTCTCAGAGGAGCTCTAAAAGCAGACTGTGAACAGTATGACGAATGTGTTGCTTGCCGCCGCTGTCACTGACGCATAGTTAAAAAAAGAGGAGAAAGACCCCCCCCCCCCCCAAAAAAAAACACCACAAAACCAACAAAGAGGCAAGACTCCACAGGGGAGCTTGTGACATCAGAGGAAGCAAGTCATCCCTCTCTGCTTTTCTGCTGTCTTCTCATCCCCCCTCTCTCACTCACACACACACACACACACACACACACACACATCACCGACACCCTCCCTTCCAGCGGCCTTTGAACTCGCCAGCCCTGGCGTTCAGCCGCTGACCTATAAAATATGAAAACTGTCAACATCTGTTGAAAGGCACGACGAGCAATAGTGATGATGGGATTTGCATACTATTAATGATTCGGAAAGAGTTGTGTGTGTGTGTGTGTGTGTGTGTGTGTGTGTGTTTGTGTCTTGTTCGGTGAGGGGGTGTGGGGGGGTGTTAATGGATGATGTGTGGATGAGTTCCAAATGTTAATGTGCCATTTTAGGACCAAAGAAAAGGGAGCGGATGGGGTAGCAAGGAAGGAGTAGTTTCTGTGGGAGAGTAAAGAGTAGGTTGTGTGTAGGCGGACTAGATTTTGGCACTTTATCCTGGCACGGAATTGAAACCTTGGCTTGCCATCCATATCGGTATAGTCATGGGAGTGGAGGTGACGGGGTGACTTGAGGAGGCCTACTTCCTTTCAGTCTATTTCCTCATACTTCATTTATTTAATTGACAGGCAGGAAAATATATCTGAAGCTTTTTGTGAGAGAGTGTGATATCTATTTTTTGGGGGTGAATTAAAGCAAAAACCACCTATCTTTCCAAAAACACATTTAAAACTATTATTATTATTATCATTATTATTAATATATTGGTATAAGTATTTTAGGTCCTTTTTATTGGCTGTAGCACATCTCATAAATCTTAATGTTAAATATTTAGCTGCTTTACACAGATATTTGACTGCATCTACATCTACAGTGTACTATTCTTGCAAATTTCTCAACTTTTTGTATGGATAATGCGTTTGGTCGCACATACGTGTGTGTTTGTGTGTGTGGCTGCCCGCGGCTAATCTTGCAAACTACTGGACCTATCGGCCTAAAACTTTTTATGCACAGTTACCACTGTATGATGAAGAAGCTCTCGTAGTTGTGGTGATGAAAAACATTCGAAAAACGTTTGTTCTTGCTATCACCACTCCCTGTCTTCATTCACTCTCTAGCTCGCTCGACCAACCCTGCTGCTTGTCGCTGCCCAATCTAAGCCAGCGGTGCACATGCGCGACTCTCATCTACGATTGACTCAGACTGGGCAGCAACATGATCAAAAGTCACTAAAGATTTTTTGATCATCCAAAAAAATATGAAAGTTATAAAGGAACAACTTCCTTTAGGTTGCAGTGAAAACAGGAAGTGGCTGCATATTCTCGTCACTGCCTGATCTGAGTCAACCGTAGAACAGTTTACCAAGCTTTATCATCATCATCACCAGCCGCTCCTCCGGAGTTGGGTCGCAGTGGCAGCAAACTAAGTAGGGCACTCCAGACGTCCCACTCCCCAGTAACAGCTCCTCTTGGGGAATCCCAAGGCAGTCCCAGGCCAGATTCGACATGTAGTCCCTCCGATGAGTTCTGGGTCTACCCAGGGCTCTCCTCCCAGTTGGACGTGCCCAGAAAGCCTCCAAAGGAAGGCACCCAGGAGGCATCCTAATCAGATGCCTGAACCACCTCAACTGGCTCCTTTCAACGCAAAGGAGCAGCGGCTCTACTCCAAGCTCCCTCCGCATGTCCGAGCTCCTCACCCTATCTCTTAGGCTGAGCCCAGACACCCTACAGAGGAAACTCATTTCAGCCGCTTGTATCTGCGATCTCACCCTTTCAGTCACTACCCAAAGCTCATGACCATAGGTGAAGGTTGGAATGAAGATTGACTGGTAAATTGACAGCTTTGGCTTCTGGCTCCGCTCCCTCCTCACCACAACGGTCCAGTACAATGTCCACATTACTGCTGATGCTGCACCAATTCACCAGTCAATCTCCTGCTCTATCCTACCCTCAATCATGAACAAGACCCAAAGATACTTGAACGCCTTCACTTGAGGCAAAAACTCATCCCCAACCCGGAGGGAGCAATCCACCATATTCCAGTAGAGAACCATGGCCTCAGACTTGGAGGTGCTGACTCTCATCCCTGACTACCCAGCTTTATTATATGAAAATAAAGACAGGGTTTGGGTTAGACCAAAATGGTTGCATAGCAAACATTTTCTTTTTGGAAAGTGTAAGTTCATATTAGACTTGGTCACATGCGTGTGAGGGTCCGCCTAGGAGGCTGTGCATCCACAGACTGACAGGCAAAAAAATTTATTAGGTAGATTTTTGAAATTTGAGCGCTGCATATTAACAACTTTATTTTTTGATATTTCCCATTCAATGAACTTGGGTGCTGTGGAAAAGTCTTATAATGTCAGGAAAAAATGTGTTTTTCTGTTCTTGTGTGTCTATCTGTCCATTGCTAATCTCACATCTGACATACTACTGGGCCAGTCAGCCTAATAATTTCGTACACAGTCATGGCTCTATGATCAAGGAACTTTCATGGTGATTCAAAACCTTTGAAAAACCTGTTTTATAACTCAATTGAGTGCTAGCTCATCGACTGGGTTTTCGTCTAAGTCTGAGCACCAGAGAAGTGGGGATATGCAGGCAGTGCTGCTGTATTTTCCCTTCTCCTAGTAAGCAAAAAAAGGGATGGTTTGACACCAAGTTTGAACACCGGAAAAGGAGATACACCTGGCGGGGATCTGCACTCTACTGAGTGCACTCTTCTAGTTTTGATCTTGACTTTACCTTTTCCGATAATTGTGACCCCCTTCAGCAGTTCACACTCACACCCTGACACACTACTATCTGACAACTCTCTCTCTCTCTCTCTCTCTCTCTCTCTCTCTCTCTCTCTCTCTCTCTCTCTCTCTCTCTCTCTCTCTCTCTCTCTCTCTCTCTCTCTCTCTCTCTCTCTCTCTCTCTCTCTCTCTCTCTCTCTCTCGCTCTTGCTCTCGCTCTCTCGCACACACACACCCATCATCTTCTTTCTTTGCCCCAAATTTTATTGAGCATTACACTCGCTCCCTTATACACTGCTAAGTACATCTGCAACTCACACATTCACACAAAAAACCTCTAATTTATTTTCATCTTCCTTCTCTTCCCACATTTTATTGACAGTTACAATTGGATGTGAGACTTGCAGCTCCACTCAGGTGTAAAAGCAGTCTTAACAAGCTCGGCTATAATTTGCCTGTGCGCATGTGTGTGTGTGTAAGTCTCCTCCAGTTAAATCACAAACAGAAGGTGTTCTTCTGGTTACAGGCATTTATTTTGCGAATTCATGCTGTCAAACATGCCGTAAGAACTAGATAAAACACACAAAATCAAAAAATGAATCTAGTGCAATACAGAGTGTGCTCAGAGAATAACCATTAAAACTTAACTCACAAGCACAACAAATAACTTGCATAATCTGTCAACTTTGAAGGCTGTGAGTTGTTATACTTACAAATAATTAGCTTGCTGGACATTCACCGAAACTCAAGTGGGCTATCACGTTGCTATCATGTGAACTCCGCTAGCATATTATCCATTAGCTAGCCCGTTAGCATTCAATAGCTATAAACATAATGCAGAGACGTACAGATAACTTTGCATACTTTATTGATGTGTTATCTCAAGGGGATACGAAAGGAACTTCAGGCTGTTATTGGGACTTCACTTAGTCCCAATCTTATTATTACAACTAATGTTAACTTAAACATCATCCTCTGTTGAACCGGACAGGTGCGTTCTCTCTAGCGGTGCTTCGTAGTGTGCAACTAATAATGACTCAGATCCACTATATCACAAAAGCATTGGTTCTGCTATGGAAATATTAGACAGGTCCTTTTTAACATATATTCGTATGGGCATCCGGATAGCGTAGCGGTCTATTCCATTGCCTACCAACACAGGGATCTTCGGTTCGAATCCCCATCGGGTGTCTCTACAGACACAATTGGCCGTGTCTGCGGGAGGGAAGCCTGATGTGGGTATGTGTCCTGGTCGCTGCACTAGCGCCTCCTCTGGTGGGTCGGGACGCCTGTTCAGGGCGGAGGGGGAACCGGGTTGGAATAGTATGATCATCCCATGTGCTACGTCTCCCTGGTGAAACTCCTCATTGTCAGGTGAGAAGAAGCGGCTAGCGACTCCACATGTATGGGAGGAGCACCTGACGGAAACCCACGCAGACATGGGAAGTACATGCAAACTCCACACAGAAAGGACCTGGGAGGGCCTGGGGTTCGAACCCAGGGCTTTCTTTCAATGAAGAAAGAGTGCTAACCACTGGACCACCGTGCCGCCCAAAACAGGGGAGAGCACGAACGCAGTCCCCCTCTAACAGAAATAATGCAATCGAGATTCCACATTTGGGGAATTTGCAGGGGTCAGCAAAATCGGAGTGCAGTGGTCAAGCCTCGCCCTGGGTGAACCACCTTCTTGATCATGATGTCGCCCGTGCCAGGTAAGTATCCTGGCCCGGGATATTAAATTAACTTAAACTGTATAACTGACTGATGGCAAGTGTGTGTGTGCACGCAAGCGTCTGTGTATGTGTCAAGAGTGAATGAATGGTTTTCATTCCTTCCTTGTCAAGTCAGATCAGCGTTGACATTAACATATGCTAAAGCAGGCAGCTGAAATAGAGAGGAGAGACTATCTGTCTTTTTATTCTCTCTCTCAACATCATTTTGTCTTTTCTCGCCGTCTCTTCACTTCCCTCACTCCATGAAAGCAGTGACTGTGGTTAAAGGCATGAATTGGATGGCTCCATTCAAGCCAGCTTGCAGCCTTGAGGCACAAAGCCAAAGAAGATGGTGAATAACAGTTTAGAGAGAGCAGCTCTGTTTAATGTGGCGCTCACAGGGAAATGACACACACTCTGCTGAAACTCAAGTTCAAGTTCAAGTTGTTTTATTTGTCAAATGTACAACAATACAGCGTGGCAGGCATTGCTGGCAATGGAATACTTAGGGATCAGTTCAACCTTAAAAAAGCTAAATAAAATGACAAACGTTAAACTGAATCAAAAAAATTGACAAAAAATATAAAATTATGAAATTACTGTATTAACAGACCCATAAGGATAAACCAATAAGTATACCAATAAGAATAAACCAATATTAATAGACCAATAAGAAGACATGATTTAGCTCAAATAGCAGAAAATAGACTAAAAGTAAGCTAAAATTCAGTGTATACAGGCCGGAGTAGAATAAAATTAAGACACACATTAAATCTAAAATTAACAGTAGAAAGTAACTATATACCGAGGTAGGTAGTTGTAATAAATATAGTAAATATATCTATACATAGTGTGGGAGTGGTATGGCTGAACGTGAACAGTGCTGAGTAAAGTGAAGTGTGTGCATTTTACGGGAGAGAGAGAGTGGTGTGTGTGTGTGTGTGTGTGTGTGTGTGTGTGTGTGTGTGTGTGTGTGTGTGTGTGTGTGTGTGTGTGTGTGTTAGTCCAGAGGGTTAGTGCACATATTAGGGCGTACCGTTACGGAGCGGATAAAAGCACCAAATTTTGCATGAGGCTTCTCTAGGACCAACTAAAGGATTTTAGGGTAGGAGCCCGACAAAAATATTGAAAATACCTATACAGAACACAGAAGTTGTTCTTGTATTCAACAAAATATTTTTTCTGAGTCATAAAGAGGACATTGGTGATAAATTGTTATTTATTGCACACAAAAGAAGTTGAAACTGATTTTTAATTGTCCCCTGATTATTAACCCCCCCAATGATGTGTAAAATGGAGTACAAAGACACCTGGTGCCTGTACATCTTCCATATAGCCCTGCACACAATAGGCGGAAATTCAAAAAAAGTGAGACAAATGCCTTGTTCATCATGGAGAGTGTTATCTCTTTAATTTTTGTTTTAGATTTTAGCATCAAGTTGTTCAAATATACAAATACTGTTTCACTATACATTCAGACCACCAGATGGCGCTACACAAAATAAGCTCAACTGTCAAAATGAGTTTCCCTCCATAACTCATCACATATCAGCATTGTCTCAATGCAACACAGTCTCACACAGAGCTGCAACCAAACAAGTGAAATTCAGGTAAAAATCACAATAATAATCAATGAAAATGTGCTGTATGTTGCTAAATGAGCATATGGAAGTAAAGATGATTAGCTAAGCTATCTCCATTAAACAGCTAATGCTAGCACATAGGTCTGTTTTTTAGCTAGCAACTAGCTAGGGCTTGTCAAAAATGTTAGCTGGTGCAATCTGGAATAGTTGTTGTGTTGTTGTTGTTGTGTGGCCCAGAGTTGTGTGGCCCAGAGTTGGCAAAATTGCTAAGGGAATTTGAAGATGGATATCTCAAAGAAGATAATGAAGAGAACTTCCAGCACCACGAGCAGGGTCTTGCAATGCAGAAGACCTTTCAGAGACAAGTCAAAAGTCTATCTGAAACCATGAAAAGAATGGGAAATCCTTTCTTGGATGATTTCAAAGATCTTGTGACTCTTGACAGCCGGAACTGCACAGATAAATCCGTCGTGAATACAGTACTCATCTTGGAAGAGACAGGAAAGAGACAATATCAGGAGTCTGTCAAGAAGGTGCTTGAAGAACGGATACGCTCCATCCATGATCCAATCAAGAGGAATGCCTTGGCACTCTTCAGGCAACCTCGACGCAAGACAATGGCGAAACATGGGAAAAAGATCAAACTGCTTCAGAACAACGTGGCACTCTTTGGCCAGCTATATATAGCTATGCAAAACCGTGAGAGTAACTTGGATGAATTCTTCGCACATGAGGTACAGTCCTTCCCTCCTTCCCTCTCAGACTTTGGGAAACTTCATCTGACCGGCACCAAATCTGACCTGCTGCAATGTCTTGAGCACCCAGGGCAACCAGAGCCACCCTCAACCTATGACTGCAAAGTCCTTGATGGAGCAGTCATTGTCCACTGCCTGCCCACTGTGAGAGTGACCACATTTGATACCTATGCAGATGAGGTTTTCATCCCTTACTTACAGAAGCAGCTACATAATACCAAGCGGCTGGATGTTGTATGGGACACATACATCCCAGACAGTTTGAAGGAGTCCACCCGCGAAAAGAGAGGACAAGGTGTTTGCAGAAAAGTGTCAGGCCCGACAAAGCTGCCCGGAAATTGGATGGATTTTCTCCGTGATCCAAGCAATAAGAAGGAGCTGTTTGACTTTTTGACATCCAAGATTGAACTGTTCAGCTGGCCACAAACCAAAGCTTTGCATGTCACATCAGGGCAAGCTGTGTCGTCTTTTGGTTCCAGTAGCACAATGAACTCTTGCAATCATGAGGAGGCTGACACTAGGGTTGTGGTCCATGTACAACATGCACTGGAGCATGGAGCAAAAACTGTCCTTGTGCGCACTGTGGACACTGATGTCATCGTCATCCTTGCAGGCTTGTTTCATGATTTACTGGTAATTCAACCCCTAACTGACATCTGGGTGGCTTTTGGGATGGGCAAAAAGGTACAGATTTTATCACATCAACAGCATGTGCAAAAGCCTAGGGGAACCTAAATCCAGAGTTCTGCCTATGTTTCATGTGTATTCCGGCTGTGACACTACATCTGCCTTCAATGGAAAAGGTAAAAAGTCAGCTTGGCGGGCCTGGCAAGCCTATGATGCTGCCACAGAAACATTCATCGACCTGGCAAAGCATCCCTTCCAGCAACTAAACGTAGATAGCCAGCAGTTTCATCATTGTATTCATCATTGCATTAAATGTGTTGTTGATAATGCTTAATGTTTGGGGACTTTATTTCTGTAAAAGTTGGCCAGCTTTATCACATTTGGAAGTGATTTGATGATTTTATGATGCATATTGTCTGAAAAATACTAGGCGGATTTTCAGATACTTCATTGACATTGACAGTGTTGCAATTTGATATTTTAAATTGAGATTTTCCAGGGGCTCCTACCCTAAAATCCAATAACTGACCCTAAGGAACCATCCTACCAAAAATGGCGCTTTTATCCGCTCCGTAACGATCATTTCACTAAGCCACCGGATTATGTGTGTGTGTGTGTGTTTGTGGTCAAGTGTCCAATGTCTGTGTGTTCAGGAGTCGTATGGCTTGTGGGAAAAAGATGCTGTCCTTAAGCCTGTTGGTTCGGGCCTGAATGCTCTGGTACCGTTTGCCAGATGATGACAGAGTAAAAGATTTTTGGCTGGGTTGGCTGCTGTCCCCAATTATCCACTGGGCTTACTTTCTGCACCTCTGGGTGTAGAGGTCCGGCATGGCTAGTAGTTCAGCCCTGGTGATGTGCTGCGCTGTTTTCACCACCCTCTGTAGGGCCTTGCAGTCAAAGGTAGTGCAGCTGCCATAATAGGCGATGGTGTAGCCAGTCAGGATAGTCTTGATGGTGCATCTGTCAAAGTTGCAGAGTATCCTGGAGTTCATGACAAATTTCTTCAGCTTGCTGAGGGAGATGTTGTCATCTCCCTGCATTGACGACGATGTCCATGTGGTATGACCAGGTCAGGTCCTTGCTGATGTTCACCCCGAGCAACCTGAAGCTGCTGACTCTCTCCTCTGCTGTCCTGCTGATGTGGATGGGGGTTTGTCCACCTGCAGCTTCCTGAAGGCCACTATCAGCTCCTTAGTTTTGGTGATGTTGAGATGGAGGTTGTTGTGCTAAATCACCAGCCAAAATAAAAGCAGCCTCTGGTTGTGCAGTTTCGTGCTGGTTGATAACTCCATGCAGCTCATCAAACTCTCTCTGGATGTGTTAATTGGTGTCTGATAAGATGCTCCAAATTAGGAGAACATCCACTGGAAATAGTGTCCACATTCAAGCGCCACATGTCACTGACCATGAAGCAGACACCTACCCCTCTGCTCTTCCCTGACTCCTTTGTTCAAGCTAGCCGGTGAATAGAAACTTCCGCAGGGACAATGGCGGAGTAAGGAATTGTATTCAGCCAAATCTCAGTGAAAGCCATGACATTACAGTTCTTAATGTCCTGTTGGAAAGCCATCCTGCTCCTAAACTCATCCAGTTTATTGTCCAGAGACTGGACATTCGCTTGAAGAAGGCTTGGGAGAGGAGGCTAGTTTTCACGTCACCTCAGCCTGACCAGGACTCCTGCCCGTTTCCCCCCTTTCTTTGCCGGCGGCGCTTCCCAGGTCTTGTTTCGATGGAAAGTCTGTGATCACTGTTGTTGTTGTTCTCGATGTAAAATGTGAATCTATCGTGTTCCTAATGTCCAATAGTGTTTGCCTGTCATAGCTAATGAGAACCAGAGTAGATTTAACAAAAGCACTCAACAAGACCAGCAAGAAGACATTAAAAAAATGCTAATTTGAGGAAGAGCCAGGCGCACGGCAACCATCTTCAATGGCACCAGGTGCTGGAAGCTGAACCGGTGCCGTTGAACTATCACATAAGTCTGAACTTCAATTGTCAAACCCGGAGCAAGAGATGAATATTGTATCTCTCCACCGATCAAAATGGGGTCATATATGAGAGATTATGGTAAGAAAATGGCCTGCCGAAGTAAGGACCTTGATGGAGCAGGTCCCAAGGTGGTGAGAGGCTGGCTGAGAGGTGATGCTGTAGTCTGTTCAGAAGAGACACACTGACTGGTAGGTTTAAATAAACATCATGGATGTTGCCGGAGCCCTGGGTCAGGTTTTTTTTTAATTATTATTATGTGTGTGTATATATTTATTTTATTTTTTTTATGTGTCTGTATATATATAAAATCCAGTGATTCAAGTAAATTCTTTAATAGACAGTACAAGTCTGTAACCTTGTTGTGCAAATAATAAAATAATCCAGTTAGACATAGATTGCACATTTTACTACTGGTTGAATATACTTTGTTTTTTGAGAGGATTTTCCAGGTGGTTGAATAATTAATGCTTCTGTCCGCCAATGACCAAATGTAACGACTTAAAGATGTTACATTCTTTAAACGGTTGTATCTACAGCTACACATGTGCATTAAACCTCTTTTTGAATGTTCCCTCTGTTAGACTGTCTGTTTTTTTATGTCTCTATCTTGCCGTTGTCATTTCTTGTCGCCGTACCTTGGTAGAGAACTCCTTTCGTCTGGCATTTTCTTTCGAGGGGGCATGAGTGGTTCACACGGCAGTTGCAGTTGGGGGTGTCTGATTATGATGAAGGTGTCATTGATTTGTTGATGATTCTTGTGTTGTGGGACGATATTATTGGTTGAATGTGAGGCATGCAGCTGTAACTAATTTTGATGGTGTTCTTATTGAATAGCTTCCTCAGTTGATGGTCCGGGGTAAAGCACTTATCCAAAAGTCCAAAAAAGTGCTTACCGATGTTTGTGGCCACAGTATCACTGTAGGGTGGGTTGTACCAGCCGATGTTTCATCTTCAGCTATATTTGTTGATTTGCCGGCAGTCAGTATTTAATGGTGGGTTGTACTTTAACTTGAAATTGTAGCTGCTCTTTTGTAATGCATCTTGGTGTGGGGGTGTAGCTTCATTAAAGATGGATTCATTAGATGATCATTTGGAGAGTCTTTATTAATGCTTTCAGGGATGTTCTTCAAGATGCAGGGTGGGTGGTTGTTTTCTCTATGGACATACTGCAGTATGTTGTTGGGCTTAATGTACGGCTTGTATGTACCATTCCTAAGGTCTACGTATACACACACACACACACATATATATATATAACCATCCATCCATCCATTATCTGAACCGCTTATCCTGCTCTCGGGGTCGCGTGTATGCTGGAGCCTATTCCAGCAGTCATTGGGCAGCAGGCGGGGAGACACCCTGGACAGGCCACCAGGCCATTTTTTTTTCTAATTTATGTACTTAGTGGAGAAGTCACGCACACCTGTCACTGTCAGCCTGTTCATGGCATTCTTGGCTAAATTTGACTGGGAGCTTTACATTAAGGCTGCAGCTCTTTATCTCAGTGTGTTTGACAGTGTGTGTGTGTGTGTGGGGGGGGGGGATTTGAGAAGACAGCAGAAAAGCAGAGAGGGATGACTTGCTTCCTCTGTTGGGGGGGGGGGGTTGGTCAACAATGTAAGAGTACATGTGAGTATGTTTGAGAGTGTATTTTGAAATATTTTAAGTTTGTATAATGGCGTTTGTGTGTGTGTGTTTATGTGCGTGCGTCTGTGTGTGTGTGTGTGTTTGCATGCATGTCTCTGTCTACATGTGTGTTGTCTGCGCCTGGGTACTGTGTCCGAGTGTGTATGCTTGGGTGTGTGCATGCCCCATTATAATGCACATGTATTTTTCTTGTAGCACATAAAAGCCTACTCCAGGCAGGGTAAGTGATGCAGAGAAGGCCTCCCGGTAGAGTGACATGGCCATTTTTCTCCTGACTGAGACACATTACGTGTCTTTCCCTGGATCCAGAGAGAAATCCCGAGGAGAGAGGAGGTCTCTCTCTACTCAGGATTCCTCTCTGACCTCCAGATGTAACCTAGACAGCTCTCCTCCCCTCTCCATCCCACCATCCAGTCCTCAGTCTTAGTCTTAGTCCAAGCCTAGTGTCCCCTCTCCTCCGTCGATCTGTTAGGGTCTACCATCTGTTGGACGGCTCCTTAAGGCGGGGCGGGGTGTTGCCAGAAGGGTCAAGTCTTGTTTCTGCAGATTTTTGGTTCTCAGAGACACCCAACACTGCGGTTTGACTCCAGGTAAAAGAGGGAGGGGTTTTTATGGATGGAAGAAAAAAAAATTAGAGCTAAGAAGTGTTAAAAAATAGCAGAGTGATTTAGTCTCGAAGCCTCAAACAGCAGTCAATCTTTCATGAGCCGAGCCCGGTCTCCCATTCTTCCCCCTCTCGCTGCCCCTCTCCCTCGTCTGCCAGTACCTACTCGGTGTTTATCGCCTGTGCCTTCTATACACCAGTAAGGTTGTATTGCTGTAGATAAACAGGTAAAGTCAACCAGGGGTCGTCGTGTATTTTTGTACATGTCGATTGGGTCGCTAGGCTGTGCGAGTGAAGTATTTGTTTGCGCTGTCAAGGTTGTCCGTTGAATGCCTGCCATCTGTTATATATCCATCAGTTCTTCCGTGATCCAGAAAGCCTAACCCTGTCTCTTAATACCTCTTGACCTGCCCCCCCCCCACACACACACATATTCCATCACAATCGCAAACATCCAAGGTTACTGTCCAATTAGCACCGTTTAAAAAAGTAAATGCCAACAGACAAAAACAGGAAGAGCAGTGTGAAGAGAGAGAGCGAGACGGTGGGAGAGGTAAAAAATGTAAGTCAATAGAAAGTTGCAGAGAGAGAAGGGACTTCATTGACCAAAGAAGTCTGAAGGTTCTCTCTATCTTTTGTTCTTTCCTGTCATCCCCTCCTTCCCTTCACTCCCAGATATTTATTTCTCATCACCAGTTTACACCTGGGAGAGGCAGGAGAAAGGCGGAGGTGAGCTGGCATAAAACGTCTTCCATTTAAAAGTGACTCGGGGGAGAGCGTCTCATTTCACGCTGGGGCTGACACCTTGACATTGCATCTTTGTATTTTTTTTCAGTTTTTTTTTCTTCGCTGGAAAAGGTCAGTTGAGGAAATATCTTGTGGTCAGCCTGAGTGGATGAGTGAGAGAGAAGGAGACCGAGACTGAAAGAAAGCAAGTCAGGGTTGCAGACATTAAAGGCCTTTTGTACGCCGTGTCTGATCATGTCTTTTTTTCAGTTGACATATATATTGAAATAGTAGATTCCATGCATGCTAGCTGGCACACCAACTCCAGCACATTTTGCTGCTTTGCTGCTTTGGTACATGGAAAGAAAAAAAAATCTAGTCATTTCAGACGTCCAGGTGGCGTGGCGGTTTATTCCGTTGCCTACCAACACAGGGATCGCTGGTTTGAATCCCCGTGTTACTGTCGGCTTGGTCGGGCGTCCCTACAGCCACAATTGGCCATGTCTGTGGGTGGGAAGCCGGATGTGGATGTGTGTCCTGGTCGCTGCACTAGCGCCTCCTCTGGTCAGTCAGGGTGCCAGTTTGAGGGGAAGGGGGAACTGGGGGGGAATAGCATGATCCTCTCACGCACTACGTCCCCCTGGTGAAACTCTTCACTGTCAGGTGAAAAGAAGCGGCTGGCGACTCCACATGTATTGGATGAGGCATGTGGTAGTCTGCAGCCCTCCTCGGATCAGCAGAGGGGGTAATACATCAGGAGATGCGTTTAGAAATGGATACCTGAAAGGGTTAACAATACCGGATAACAAAACCTTTGGTTAATCATGAGCTTTTATTTCTGCCCTCATAGAGCTGCTTGCATGATCTACAGTCAGTATAGTGTCGATGACAGGGAACCTGCATAACCGCGTGAGACAGCAGAGAATTTGATTGGCACAGAAATCTGAAAAAAAAAAAGTGAATTTGAAGAATCTGAACCTGGTTTGCTTTAGAAAAACGGACAGATCACCACCGCACAACTGGTTTACAGCGGGTCTGTACGCATCCACAGACATACGTACACGCATGTAGCGTACATACAGTGAAAACAAGTGATTCAGTGTGAGAAGTGGTCAGGAGGAGTTAAGGTTGAGGTGATGGAGAGGAGGCAGTGTGGATGTGTTTATCCTCCATCATGGCTGGTCTGTCTAAAACAATGAGTCATTACGTCTCCTTATGGCTCCTCTTTTCATTGTTTTAATTTAATCCACTTTGTTTTCTGAGATCAAAGTCTCTCTCTCTCTCTCTCTCTCTCTCTCTCTCTCTCTCTCTCTCTCTCTCTCTCTGTGTGTCTCAGTGTGGAGAGGCATACTTCCTCACTAAGTTAGTCCTGAAGGAGCACTAGCGCGGGGCCTGATGGAGATGTCTGCCGCATAAGAAGTAAAGCACACAAGGCACAAACAGACACGAATACATGGACGTACAAAAAAGAAATTACTCGGCTGCACATACCCACAGTCTCACATACCCACACTTATGCACACACATGCACAAAGTCGTATGCACACACAGGCAGCTAAATACACATGTGTGCACGCTCACACACACACACATATTATCTGCAACTATGTCGCAGCACCCCATGCAATTTGAAGTTCTTTCGATTCCCATCGGCTCCATTAGAAGTAAGGACGGTAGCGCTGTACCCCATCTTGAAACCATTTTGTCAGGAAATGGTATAATTCCCTCATCTGGATCCCATTACTGCTAGGCTGACTGCTATTTCTGTGATGCCTGTACAGTGTAATTAAGGGCTTTGTGTCTCATAGCCAGCCACAGGACATATCGCTCTCGCTCTCGCTCTCTCTCTCTCTCTGTCTCTTTTTGCTCTTCCGCTTTGTCACTCTTCACCTCACAGTACTTTCTCTGTGGGATAAACACACACACACACACACATTTAAAGTTGTTTACCGTCCAGGCAAACGTCTCCCTCCCTACAATTCAGACTTAAAGAGCAGGGACAGATACAACCCCATTTCAAATTCCTTCCCCAGTCTGTTCAACGTGGATGACGGTCCATATAAAAAGTCTACATACCCCTGTTAAAATGGCAGGTTTTTGTGATGTGGCAAAAAAATTGGAACCAAGATAATGATCATTTCATGATAATTTAATGTGAGTAGCGTGGCAGTCTATTGCGTTGCATACCAACACGGGGAACCGGGTTCAAATCCCCGTGTTACCTCTGGCTTGGTCGGGCATCCCTACAGACACAATTGACCGTGTTGTGGGTGGGGAGCCGGATGTGGGTATGTGTCTTTGTCGCTGCATTAGCACCTCCTCTGGTCGTTCGGGGCGCCTATTCAGGGGGGAGGGGGAACTGGGGGGAATAGCATGATCCTCCCACGCGCTACATCCCCCTGGCGAAACTCCTCCCTGTCAGGTGAAAAGAAGCAGCTGGCAACTCCACATGTATCAGAGGAGGCATGTGGTAGTCTGCAGCCCTCCCCGGATCGGCAGAGGGGGTGGAGCAGTGACCGGAACGGCTCGGAAGAGTGGGTAATTGGCCAAGTACAATTGGGGAGGAAAAGGGTCAAGAAAATAAAATATTTTTTTTTTAAAAAGATAATTTAACGTTAAATTTTAACCTATAAAATTGAAACCAAGTGAAAACCAAGTTGAAACCTTTTAGGGGAAAAATATAAAAATACAAAGCTTACAATAACCCGGTCGCATAAGTGTTCACACCCATAAACCAAAGCTGTGTTGAAGCACCTTTTGATTTTATTACAGCACTCAGTGTTTTGGGTAAGAGTCTGTCAGCTTGGCACATCTTGACCTGGCAATATTTTCCCCACTCCTCCTTGCAAAAACATCCTAGAGCCCTCAGGTTGAGAGGGCATCTTCTGTGCACAGCCCTCTTCAGGTCACCCCACAGATTCTCTACTGGATTCCGGTCTGGGCTCTGGCTGGTTCAATACAAAACGTTGATCTTCTTTTGGTGAAGCCATCCCTTTGTTGCTTAGGATGTATGCTTTGTGTTTTTGTTGTGCTGAAAGGTGAAATTCCTCTTCATCTTCAGCTTTCTAGCAGCCGCTTGAAGTTTTTGTGCCAAAATCGACTGGTATTTGGAGCTATTCATGATTCCTCCACCTTAACTAAAGCCCCAGTTCTGTCTGAAGAAAAGCAGCCCCAAAGCATGATGCTGCCACCACCATGCTTCACCGTGGGTATGCTGTTCTCTTGGTGATGTGCTGTATTGTTTTTGTGTCAAAAATACCTTTTGAAATGATGGTCAAATAGTTCATTCTTGGTCTCATCAGACCATAAAAAATTTTTCCACATGGTTTTGGGAGACTAGATATATATTTTTGCAAAATTTAGCTGGGCTTTTTTTTTCTTCTCATGTGAAAAGGCTTCCATCTTGCCACCCTACCCCATGGCCCAGACATACGTATGCAGAATACAGTAGATTGTTGTCATATGAAGGGAGCAACCAGTACTTGCCAGAAAATCCTGCAGCCTCCTTTAATGTTGCTGTAGGCCTCTTGGCAGCCTCCCTGACCAGTTTCCTCCTTGTCTTCTCATCAGTTTCGGAGGGACGTCCTGGTCTTGGTCATGTCACTGTTGTGCCATATGTTATCCACTTTCAACAATGAGATCCCATTCATGCTTTGTAAGCTCTATGTGGACCATGGTTTTTGCAGTTGGATGCAACCAAGATGATGTCAGGAAAATCCTACAGGAACAGCTGAACTTTATTTTTGGGGTTAAAGTGACCTAGATCTTGGGCAGTTCACTGAAGAATAATACGAATGAATGAATATGCCTTTCTCAAAGCTAGCAAGTGAGAGATACCAGACCTCTGCAGTTACTGCACTTGATGACATCATAGTTTATGTCTTTGTTTTTCTGCCCTCTGCCGTAATGGTTTTAATATTCTGCAATATGATTAGAGCTATCTGAGATCATGGCTAAGGCACATGTGAATTTTTGGTTTTTCGGGTGGATTTTCACTGTGTCCCAGACCACTGCTTGCTGGGGACTGATAAGGAGGCAGTTATTTTAAAGTACACGTCATGGAACCTCATTAAAATACCTCCCTGGCTAGACCTCCCCATATCAGCCCACAGAGTGGAACAACAAGGAGACCAGATGGCATCAGCTCCAAAGCTTGCAGGGGGTGGGGTTCTACTGACAAGACACACAACACACCAAAGTTGCAGGAGACCAAACATGGACATGAGAGCTGATTGTCCCAGATAACACATGTGGACAGACTCACACACTCCGATAGACAGGCATGCACACAACCGTTCATTTCTGTCTGTGCTGTGATCCTGAAACCTCTGGTCCATGTCATTGGAAAATCAATGTGGCTTGCTTTTTCATCCAATTAATTAGTGACTGGTGGATGGACGTGTGTGTGTGTGTGTGTGTGTGTGTGTGTGTGTGTGTGTGTGTGTGTGTGTGTGTGTGTGTGTGCGTGTGTGCGTGTGTGTGTGCATGCACTCCTGCTGCCTATTAGCATTATTAGTGAAAAATCAAAATATTTTAATGTAGTAATGGCAATTAAAGGAAGCTGTTGTGCACTGGAAATGACTTCCTGTCAATTCAGAGTCTTCAACAAATCAATCATCCTCACATTGAAGGACACTGTTGCCTTAACATGCTCTTGTGTTATTGTGTGAATAATTGAGCCAATGTGTATTTACTCTCCACAACACAAACAGGTTGTGTTTTAATCCTGTGAACACTGGACAGCTTGTGATGATGTCACTAATACCCACCTCACCAATCCTGCAGCACTTAAACAGCTCTGTAACAAACAATAGTGTTGTTGTATAACCAGATTAGCTAAAAACCCTGTGTCCTGCAGGCCCTCAACTGGCACCCCCTCTGAGGATGAGTGTAATCCGTCAGGGCTTTATATACCTCCTTGCTGACAGCACAATGCAGTGAAATGCTGTGCTGCACAACACAAAACAACATAATGCAATGCATTACAGTGGTGCTGTGCAAACCAGTCCAGTGCATTGCTGCACAGCACAAAACAGCACTGCTTAGCGCAGTGCAGCACAATGCAACACAATACAATACACAGTAGTGTACTGTGGGGTTTCAGCCAGGGCCTTCAGTAACGAACTGCACCCCCCCCCCCACACACACACATGCACACACACACAAATATCTCATATTGGTGCTGATACAGCCAACACAGCCACATACAAAATACACTATCACGCACTATATGCAGTACTGGCTCAACACCAACAAGACAGCTGATCTTAAACAACCACAACACACACCACTGTGCACTATAGCAGCTATTGCAGCATCCCCATCAGATCATCCTTTATGTCACTCAGCCACCAGATTGCACACACACACCACATGGCACCAAAAACTGCTAGAAGAGTGCATTCAGCAGAGAGCAGATTACTGCCAGGCGTATCTCCCCTTCTCCGGTGTTCCCACTTGGCGACAAACCATCCCTTTTTTCGCCTACCGGGAGAAGGGGCCCTCATGTGTTGATTTTGACAGGGCCAGCAGAGGAAGCCCTTATGGCCCTGACAGCCCGACACTGACAGTTCACCACCACGTAGTGCAATGATGCCCAATCAATACAATGTGATGGTCTTCATTGCAATGCAATGTCAATGGACAAAAGACAGCAAAAAAATGTGGTTCGAAGTGATATGTAAAATATTATTACAACATCATATAGCATTTTACAGGAGATTGGTATATATATTATAATGTCTGCTTTCATATGCAAAAATAAGAATCCACCTGCAGTTTATCACATTGAAATGTTTGGCTGTGTAAAGTATAATATCAAACTAACATTTGTTTTAAAAAAAATACTCCCTCAAATATTTACAACATCACTTTTAGATAATAGATTCTCATCATTAATATAGACAATAACACTGCGTCTCGTGATTTGACAATATCCGCATTTCATCCTTATACAATACCATTGAAAATTTTTTTTAAAAAAAGGTAGTGAATTATTGCCCAGCCTTAGTGCAAAGCCATACTACAGAAAATGGCAATATGTAAAACCACACAAATGATGCCCTGCCAATAAGTGTAACACTGCAAAACAGGACATTCAATAAGCAAACAAACAAGCCAACCAATAAAACACAGCGGCAATACCGAGGACCTCAGGCATGCATACTGACTTGTATCCCTCATCTGGGCGGGCCATAATAACCCCTAAATTGGTGGTGTCCAACCATGTGTTATGGAAGGACGTGTGTATGCAGGTTCTGTTTGCTTGATCACTTTGACTGTTGCATGTTTTTCCTTTACCTAGTGTTTTGCTCCATGTCTTTTCTCCATTCAGACATCAGTCCTGCATAGAGCTAGAAGTCCTAAGCTTCTGTTTTGGCAGGTGACCTACATCACTCCATCGGGGTTTCTGAGAACAAAGCCTCCCTTGGATTACACAGGCTAATCCAGCTCTTACCCCCATCTCATCCAGCACAAGAGGCCCAGGGCCTGGCTGCAAGGCACTGTGCCCCCAGCCCCTGATACAGCTAGCTCGGCTGAGGGCTCAGGTTTAGGGCTGCTGCTGAACTTTAAAGCATGAGGCCAAAGTAATGAGCACAAATTAGAAGGAAATTGTCAAACCAGATGACCGATTGCAAAATAATGATGGGCAGAGTGTCTACCAGTCAGTGTTTAGCGATCATCTCCTCTTCATCCGACATCCCACACTGCTCCAATATCCTATTAAACAACCAAGAGCTGCTTTAATGCAAACAGAGAGATATGTAATGCCAGATTAGCAAAAAGACGTTGTAAGAGAGGGAAATGGTGAAAAGGTGTTTTTGTGGAAACTAAGAGAATCATGTTTTCCCAATACGGTTTACTGTGTTGATGTGACACTGGCGTTATAAGGGTAGAGCTAATTTTAAAAGCTTGTCAGACATGGTAAGTAGGGGAGGTGGGACTCGGGAGAAATTGTGCAGGTGGTCAGTTACTCATGAAACATTATGACTTGGTACATTAGGGGTCACCAGACAAATTGTGTTTACTTTAAGAAGGAAAATTGCCATCATAAACACCGATTCTTTGGTCTCAGATGCGTTTGGTGTACATTGCTTTGTGCTGGTTGAAATTGCCTGACTATACAAAAGGGAAGATTGTTGGAGTGGGGCATCAGGAATGAAGGACCATTTGGGGATGAATCAGAGTATGAAAGGAAATAAAGCTGTTTTTCCATCCTGTGTGGGGTTATTTTTTGTGGGTGGTGGTGGGGGGGTTTCAGTCAGTGGTAAGTGCCTACCTCTCAAGGGACATGGGTCCTCCTTCTGAGAAGGTAACAGATTGCAGGGGCCTCCTTTATTCCTGTGTGGCTTATAAATGCACTATATAGAGAACCATCCTGGTGTTGTTGCCACATTATGGGGACGGCAGGGCTCAGGATGTAGAGCGGGTCGTCTAGTATCGGAAGGTCGCTGGTTCGATCCCTGGCTCCTACAGAGAGCGTTTCGAAGTGTCCTTGAGCAAGACACTGGACCCCTAACTGCTCCTGATGAACAGGTTGGTGCTTTTCATGGCAGCCTCCGCCATGAGTGTATGGGTGAATGTGAGGCATATATTGTAAAGGGCGTCGAGTAGTCGGTAGACTAGAAAAGCGCTATATAAATGCAGTGCATTTACCATTTACATCCCGATATACGCTGCTCGAGTCCCAGTTGAAAGCATCAGCTCACCTCTGTTACGCATTTGCCTATTGAAGTGATACAGACATTGGGTTAGCATCAAGCTCAGCAAGTTTTACCTGGCGTTTCTCCCTCTTCTATCTCTCTCACCCACCATCTTTTTCTTTTCTCCCACCCGGCGGTCCCTCTCATTTCCAACTTAATTCTCCCTGGCACCAGTAAAGTCATCTCTTTGGGAAAATCAATAGAAAATTCAGCCTCGGTCAGTCAGTCAGTCCTGAGTGCTGCTGAAGAATATGTGAAATTTCTAATCAGTTCCACCGCCATCCACGGCACCCTCCACTTCCCTCAATGTATAGGGAGCTAATTTGTAATAACTTGAAATATTAGATAGAGACTGTTGGTGCAGAACAGCATACACATGGCTTGGGGAATTGAGACGCCCACATATTTTTATTTTTT
Organism: Lampris incognitus; assembly: GCF_029633865.1. NCBI lineage: Eukaryota > Metazoa > Chordata > Actinopteri > Lampriformes > Lampridae > Lampris > Lampris incognitus. Next base: position 22,967,837 of record NC_079227.1, read on the forward strand.
TTTGCCCTCATGTGGAAAGGCTGCAATTAACAGGGGATTTCATCCCTTGTAAAATGTAATTGCCTTCTGGTTGACAGAGGTGCAGCCTGAAACCATGTTTGTCAGGTCTTTTGATTCGCGACGCATATGATACCTCTTTCTTTCTTTCTTTTCCTTCTTTCCTTCTTTCTTTTCTTTCTTTCTTTCTTTCTTTTTTCTTTCTTTCTTTCTTTCGTTTTTTTTCCTTGTGAAGTTGTGGTGTTGTATTCAATGCCCTGCCTTCTACCATACAAACAGTATAGTTCTTAGTCACAGCGGACACCCAATCTGATCTGAGTCCATTAATAACAATAAAAGAGCAGCATATCTGTCTGTATCCAGTGGCATGTGTATCTTTGAACTGCAACAGTATCACCTTGCATCTGTCTTCTCCATCAGATTACTATTGACTTGTGTTGAAGCTACAGTATCCAGCACTTAGGGCGGCATGGTGGCCCAGGGGTTAGCACTGTTGCCTCACAGCAAGAAGTTCCTGGGTTCGAAACCCAGGCCATCCCAGGTCCTTTCTGTGCGGAGTTTGCGTGTGTCTGTGTGCTGCATGGGTTTTTTCTAGGTGCTGCGGTTTCCTCCCATCGTCAAAAAGACATGCATGTTAGGGTTGGTACTCCTGTCTATGCCCCTGAGCAAGGCAATGGAAAGAAGAACTGTAGGTGGTCCCCGAGTGCTGCAGCTGCCCACTGCTCCTTCACAATAGGGTGGGTAAAATGCAGAGAACAAATTCATTGTAACCTGTGCAATCTACTCATATATTTTCAGAATGTGTGTGTGTGTGTGTGTGTGTGGTGTTAGTGTGTGTGTGTTAGTTAGTGTAGATAGCGGGACCGAAAACTAAAGCACTTATGATCCTAATTCTTTTTGAAGGTGGTAGGTATTGTCTCACAGAATAAGGGAAAAATCCCAGAAAATTAAAATTATGCATAAATATGCAAATTATGCATTTTTCTAAAAATGGCTAAAAACCACTTTTCTCGGCATTTCAGATGATTCTGAGCATCTTTGATTTTTCCGCCTATATAAAAAAAAAATTCTGGGACAGAAATGTTTTGGCATTATGCAAAATATATGCATTTTTGCAAAAATGCACTTATGATCCTAATTTTTTTGGAGGTGGTAGGTATTGTTCCAGAGAGGACCAGAAAAATAGCAGAAAATTAAAATAATTATGCAAAATATGCATTTTCTAAAAATGGCTAAAAAACACTTTTCTCGGCATTTCAGATGATTCTGAGCATTTTGGGGGAGGGAGTTGGAGTGGGGGGGGTTTAGGGGCAGGGGGAAGGCGGTTAGCTGGCAGGATGAAGAGGAGGGAGATTTAGATGGGTGGATAACCAAATGACAAAAATAAAGTGGCTATTTTTGTTCTCTGACTCTGGAAACCCAGACACACTACTTATGGATCATTAGAGCAGTAGTTTGCATATTTATTTCTTGGCGTCCATTTTGTCAAAATGTCCTCAAACCAAATCTGCAGGTAGATTAATGAAACAAAATCCATGCTGATTCCACATGACCCAGAGTCCTTAATGCCATAAACTGTAGCTTTGGGTCATATTTTTATACCTTTTCCTTTTTATTGGTGTTCAAGAACAATATGGAGGACCATTTTAATCTCCATGTTTGTGATCTGTAGCGAGAGTAGGGTGCAGGTTGAGGAGAGCCTGGAGAAGTGGAGGTATGCACTGGAGAGAAGAGGAATGAAAGTCAGTAGGAGCAAGACGGAATACCTATGCGTGAATGAGAGCGAGGACAGTGGAATGGTCAGGATGCAAGGAGTGGAGGTGACAAAGGCATTTGAGTTTAAATACTTGGGGTCAACTATCCAAAGTAATGGGGAGTGCAGAAGAGAGGTGAAGAAGAGAGTGCAGGCAGGGTGGAGTGGGTGGAGAAGTGTGTCAGGAGTGATTTGCGACAGAAGGGTACCAGCAAGAGTTAAAGGGAAGGTTTACAAGATGGTTGTGAGACCAGCTATGTTATATGGTTTGGATTCATTGGCACTGACGAAAAGACAGGGGGCGGAGCTGGAGGTGGCAGAGTTGAAGACGCTAAGATTTTCACTGGGAGTAACGAAGAAGGACAGGATTAGGAACGATTATATTAGAGGGACAGCTCAGGTTGGACGGTTTGGAGACAAAGCAAGAGAGGCAAGATTGAGATGGCTTGGACATGTGTGGAGGAGAGATGCTGGGTATATTGGGAGAAGGATGCTGAATATGGAGCTGCCAGGGAAGAGGAGAAGAGGAAGGCCAAAGAGGAGGTTTATGGATGTGGTGAGGGAAGACATGCAGGTGGCTGGTGTGACAGAGGAAGACGCAGAGGACAGGAAGAAATGGAAACGGATGATCCACTGTGGCGACCCCTAACAGGAGCAGCCGAAAGTAGTAGTAGTAGATTTTAATCTCCATGTTAACCCTGTGATGAAGTCTTGTAGCTATCATCATCATCGTCATCATCATCAACAGATGTTTTCTTGCTCACTTCCCTAAAGGCTATGTTACCAAATGACATTAGTCAGATGACATGCCAGAAGACTACAGTTAGACTGCCCAGTCCCACTTTGTGCTGTCTGTCTGTCTGTCTGTCAGTTACACCTCAGTTATGGCTCGCACATATGATGTTCAGATGTTCTTGTGGCTATTCAACCGGACTGGAATGACAAAAGCTTCAACTTTCACTCTTTTTTTTTTTTGGATATGGGTATACTGTAAGAGTTTAAAAGCACTTATAATCTACAAAGTGCATTACAAGTCCAGTTTGAATAATACAATGAAATTGCTCATGGAAATGACTCAATAAACAGGTTGATTTGAATTTAAAATTTCACTCCACCAGTTCCATCTGCAGTGGGCTATATGACTTTTTGTGTAGCATGCTGGCAGCCGGTGTGGATAAGGGTTAATTAGTACCACCATTCTGCCCGTGTCTCTAGATGTTGTGCCCCACTTTCATTCCAAACATGGCATTTTCTGCTTTGACAAGTGTCTATTTTATTGCTTCAGAAAATCCTATAATCTGTCCCCCTCTGCCTGTGCCGTTTTTCTCTCGCTTTTTTTCTCCCCCGGATGATAGTTGATTTTGTCAGCAAATGCATCAGCCTTTTATCTGTGTTGTCGGTGACCTCAGAAATTGAGGGTCACAACCAATCCCACGTTTACTGTTCAAACCTTTCTCCCCTGAAAGTGTCACTCTCTTCTTTCCCCCTTCTTACCACTCCATGTATTTAAGTGGTCTTGCAATAAATTAGTATGAGTGTAATTGCTAAAAACTGCCACCCCCCCCTCCGCTTCTGCAATTCAAGCCCTTAATGTGCTGAAGTGTGTGCTGGTGCCGTGTCAAAAAAGAACAATTTATAAAGCAGAGCAACTAAAGACTCAAGTTCTTCATCCCTAAGCTCTGCATCATCCTTTACTTCCCTCCCATCCCATCTCTGCTCATTGTTATAAGGTTACAATCTAATCATATTTGACATCATAGTCTCCTTGTACCCGAGGACCATTGTGGACTTGTCCATGCACAGCAGCACACCCAGAGGGCGCCGTGCAAGATTTCACAAACCTGAAATTAATGAAATGAGAATGAAAAAATGCCCCCCCCTTTTTTCCCCAATTGTATCCGGTCAATTGCCTCACTCTTCCAAACCATCCCGGTCGCTGCTCCACCCCCTTCTGCCGATCCAGGGAGGGCTGCAGACTATCACATGCCTCCTCCGATACATGTGGAGTCGCCAGCCGCTTCTTTTCACCTGACAGTGAGGAGTTTCACCAGGGGGATGTAGCGCGTGGGAGGAACATGCTATTCCTCCCAGCCCCCCCGCTGAACAGACACCCCGATCGACCGATCGACCAGAGGAGGTGCTAGTGCAGTGACCAGGACAAGTACCCACATCCAGCTTCCCACCCGCAGATGCCCGACCGAGCCAGAAGTGACACGGATTCAAACCAGCGATCTCTGTGTTGGTAGGCAACGGAATAGACTGCTATATTACCTGGACACCTCATGAAATTAAGAAGGATGTACATGCACAAGATGAAAGAAAATGTGTTGGCGTGGAGTAACAGTGTGTTCAAGTACACATTTAGTTAAATGACAGATTATTAATAATGGCAGTCTGTTTGAAATTTGCACCATCACTGTTACACATGACAACCCGGTACCGATATTACATTATAGACCTCAGTTTGTATTTTCAGTTTATTGTAAACTTTCCGTTGTACAAAATAGTAATATACTTTACGGCCCCAAAAAGCAAGCCCACGGGTATAACTTCACTTATTGCACCCTGGAAAGGTTCAATAGGCCTTTGTTTGTAATAACGCAACATACAGATTTATCTCTTTTTTTTCTTTTCTTTTTTTTTTTACAAAAAAAAATGTCATCACTAAAAGACTGTGCAAAGGTGGAGATCAGATCAGATGAAAGTAGTCTCTTTGAGGAAATTGGGTCGTTGCAGCAGCAATTAGGTAAGACGAGAAAAGGAGAGAACACTGTAGATGGTGATGCAACTCACAGTCACAATAACCTTGTTGATAACATAAAAACCCTCCATTCTCAACTCCGCAGGTGAGCGTGGGTGTGCGAGTGTCGATGCACGGTTTGAAATCAATCCTCTTTGCTCTGCTGCAAAACCTTTAACCTTTACATCCTTTAACCACACCCAGCATTGCTACTTTCCACCGGCATCTGTTAATATATATATATATATATATCGCCTCTTCTGGCATACTTTGATAGTGGCGATGTTAGTCACGAGTGTATTATCTGTTCCAAAACCAAACAACGGAGATCTTGACCCAGTTGCTTTGCTGTTTGTCAGTTGGTTATCTTAAGGGAAAAGGTCACATCTAAATGTGATCACTATGTCTGGCATATTGCTCCACATACAATGGCTTTAAATGGACTTCCTCCCCTGACTCCCTTTATGCAGGCTTCAGTTTAATGCTTAATCAATGGCCATACAAATTTACTGTCCTGGTCCAGGTAATTAAAAGCCAATAGTAGTTTCACTGTCCACATGAAGTCTCTGACGGTGATTGTTCGATAACATTAACTAATGGGATGTGTTAGCAAGGTGAATATTGGGACACTCTTGTATGCTTGGGCATGCACAATTACACTCGCATATAAACACACACAAACTCTTCACACATTCCCTTGAGATTGACAGTATGGCTATTAATTCTCCCACTTGAGAGAGATGTCAACTTGTCTCGCCACTTTGAATATGACTGTGCACCATTTGGCACCAAAGATAGCTTTCATTTATATTTTTGCGGCAACTCAAAATACACATGCTTCACCACTTAAGTGTTCACACAGATCAGAATCAATCCTTTCTGACATCTTGGCTCTATGTAGAAAACTTCATCTTCGCCCCCTTCGAATTTTCCTTCAAATGTTTGACTTCAAAGCCTGTGCCGGGCGAGGGGCGGTTGCATATCCTCTGTCAGACAGACATGAGCCATACCTGCCAGTCACAAGCCTTTGATTCAGGCTGCAGCTATTGGGAATGCCTGCATGGATTTGTATATCTCACGAGACTCCCGGTGCATTACTACACTTCAGCCACCATACACACAGACTACAGTTTATTCCCCTCCAACAGCCATAGTTAATCTGCTCCGTGGCCAGGCTGCCACGCCTTTGAATAGTGCTATAAAATGAAGCCTAATCGGCCCAGCTCGTGTAAGTGGTTCTACCTTCAGGGAGCCATTTTGTGCGAGGCAGACATGATCGGGCGTGATGGCCACGACCGACGGCAGCTTCGCGGTGTCATCTAAGTGCAATAGTAGTCTATAATACCGGTGACCCTCTTGTCTTTCAAGCTACATTTCGTACCTCACCAACCCCTGGCCAATAAAAGAGGAATTGTAAATACATAACTTTTTATGGGGACATCTCACTCAGTGCATGAAAAGTGGTGCCATTTCATGCCAGAGGACAACCTCTGACTCCAATAAAGTTGGCAAAGGGAAGAAGCTGGACCAATACCATTACAGGCTACAGTTCTGTTGCCCAGTACTAAGGTGCAAGTCATCTAACCAACAACACCAGCATTTGAAAGAAAATCAAAATTGCTCCAATTTTTGTCAACATGACAGTAGCTCGACATAAAGAAAGTTTCTGGCATGAAAGTAACTTGGAACAATATTGACGTCTTCCTGTCAAATATTTAACGTTTGTGAAAACAGATCCATCTATATCTAAGTTATTGGGCCTGACCGTTTTTTATATCCTCAAAAATTGATGTGTTGCTTTTTTGTTTTGTTTTTTTGGGGGGTTGGGATTTTTCACCCCTTTTCTCCCCTATTGTATCTGGCCGACTACCCCACTCTTCCGAGGCGTCCCGGTCACTGCCGATCTGGGGAGGGCTGCAGACTACCACATGCCTCCTCCGATACATGTGGAGTCGCCAGCCGCTTCCTTTCACCTGACAGTGAGAAGTTTCGCCGGGGGGATGTAGCGTGTGGGAGGACCACGCTAGTGCAGCGATCAGGACACATACCAACATCCGGCTTCCCACCCCCAGACACAGCTAGTTGTGTCTGTAGGGACGCCCCAACCAAGCCGGCGGTAACGCGGGGATTTGAACCAGTGATCCCCGTGTTGCTAGGCAACGGAATAGACCGCGACACTACCCAGACACACGTATAGCATTTTGCAATGAATACACCTTCACTTAGTGTGTGCATATAGAGCTTCTGTATGGGCATTGCTTAGATATGAGAAGACTAAGCCCGTCCCTCACAAGACGAGACGGTGCTTCCTTCATTTTGATTTTGTAAGTATGCTGCATAATAAAGCCTTTTTAGAAGTCAGCCTTTGTGTTGCATCTGAACACAGGCGTTGGTTGCAACATTCATGGACTTTGTGTGTTCACATGCCTCTGTTTTTGATGGGGACCTTCATAGCGTTAAAGGAAACTCCTCCACCCTTTGAGGGCAGACCATCTCAGTTGACCTATCCCGGAGGCTGAGATTGATCGTCCGCCATCCAACCACCACCCCTCCCATCCTGCTGTGGTTTTGCATGTCAGCAAACACTGTTAGCGTTCAGATAGCCTGTCATCCAAAGGGCACACCTCTGAAGTCATGCAGCGTTTGATCATGTGGTGTAGGTTATGTTTATGCGCTAACGCTTACGCTCGTGTAAATGAGCCCTCGTACATGCTGGCACAAGGACTGTATGTAGGACTGTATGTGTGCGTGTGTGCGTGTGTGTGTGTGTGTGCGCGTGCATCTGGATGGAGTCAAGTGTAGACTGGGTCCCTCATTAAAGTTTCTCTCATTGCTCATTGCAGCCTGACACTGATCCCGATTGACATTTTGACATTGAGTGCCAGTCGGTTTTAATTCCCCATGCATCTCCCCCTCCCTCCCCCTTATTCACATGCATCAACGTTTAACTCGCCTCTATTGCCTCCCGTTGAATGAGACCATTTGACCTTCAGAGAGAAAGAGAGATAGAGAGAAGGGAAGGGGGGTGAGAAAGGTGGGGAAACAGAGGGCATCAGGGAAGCCATTTTTGACACACAAAATAAAATTGGGAGTAGAGGAGAGAAAACTAGACGGAGGATTTGGACAAGCAGAAAAAGAGGCAGGTCAACAGTCATTTCCGTCCTATCAGGCTTGTACTTTACAGAGAATGGAGAGCTCCTATCCAATTCCTCTCCTCTCCTCCCTGCCCATCTCTCTCCTGTCCTTTCCTTTCTCCTCATCACTTCTCCCCTGCCTCTCTCTTGCATGGCTCCTCTCTCTCCTTTCTGTCATCCTCTCACTTCCAGCTCCTCTGCTCTTCACTGGCCCCCTTTTCTAACTTCCTATTTCTCTTCTCTTCTCTTCTCTTCTCTTCTCTTCTCTTCTCTTCTCTTCTCTTCTCTTCTCTTCTCTTCTCTTCTCTTCTCTTCTCTTCTCTTCTCTTCTCTTCTCTTCTCTTCTCTTCTCTTCTCTTCTCTTCTCTTCTCCTCTCTTCAGGAATCAGGAACACTTTATTTGTCAGTTCATTTCATGGATGCAAGTACATGAAATGAAACGAAATGTCGTTTCCCCCAGCCCACAGCAGTGCAACACAAAGACAAAAACACATATCCAAAAACTACCAGAACTACAAGAACACATATATCCAAACTAACACACATACCTAAACTAAAAAAAAAAATCATTGTCCAAGGGAATGAACACCAGCCAGGATGACTATCGAGACTGCCAGTCTGCTGCATGGGCTAGCAGTTAGCTTAGCCTGCCCCGCTTCCGCGTCCTGTCAGACCGCCCTCGGTGTTTCCTCTTCAGACGCAGCTCCAGGCAGGGGCTGTGGTCCTTGGGCACATTGGACGCAGCAAACCAGTCTCCCTCAGCTGATCCAACACAGCTCTGTCCACCAGACAACCTCGACACATCTCCCCGCACTCCACACGACCACACAACACACCACAGTCAACGCCAGGCAAGGCTGCCGCCAGACCGCCAGCGGTCTGCATGGGCTAGCAGTTAGCTTATCCTTTCCCGCTTCCGTGTCCTGTCAGACCGCTCTCAGTGTTACCTCCTTGGGTGCAGCTCCGGGTAGGGCCGTGGTCCCTGGGCCCAAAAGATGCAGCAGACCAAGCTTTCCCAGCCGATCCAGCGCCAGCTCTCCCAGCCATCAAATGAAGACAAAACTTAGATGCAGATATGGACAAAGACACTACATGGACTGCATGCAATGGCAAATGGCACTGCATGGACGCTAAGATTTTCATTGGGAGTGATGAACATGGACAGGATTAGGAATGGTTATATTAGAGGGACAGCTCAGGTTGGACGGTTTGGAGACAAAGCAAGAGAGGTAAGATTGAGATGGTTTGGACATGTGTGGAGGAGAGATGCTGGGTATATTGGGAGAAGGATGCTGAATATGGAGCTGCCAGGGAAGAGGAAAAGAGGAAGGCCAAAGAGGAGGGTTATGGATGTGGTGAGAGAGGACATGCAGGTGGCTGATGTGGCAGAGGAAGATGCAGAGGACAGGTAGCGATGGAAACGGATGATCCACTGTGGTGACCCCTAACAGGAGCAGCCGAAAGTAGTAGTAGTAGTAGTGGACACTGCATGGACGGCACTGGGTGAGCCAGCCGCAAACGCGAATTCGCGCCACCATCTTTCAAAACCGGAAGTGGGAGATCTCGTCCTCTCTTTTCTTTTCTTCTCTTCTCTTCTCTTCTCTTCTCTTCTCTTCTCTTCTCTTCTCTTCTCTTCTCTTCTCTTCTCTTCTCTTCTCTTCTCTTCTCTTCTCTTCTCTTCTCCTCATGTGTGTCTTCCTCTCCATAATTGTAGATTGGCTCGCTATCTGCTAGCTGAGGGCTGCTACATCCGTCCCTCATGGCTGCAGGGCTAGGATCATCCAATGCACACACACACACACACACACACACACACACACACACACACACACACACACACACACACACACACACACACACACACACACACACACACACACACATACACATTATGTTTCCATCTGAATGTTGCACAGTTTTTAAGCAGACTTTCCAAAAGTCGGCAAAAAGAAAATGCAAACCAGTGCGTTTCCATCAGCTACTCTTGTGCGAATATTCCTAGCAAGGTGCAACAACATTCTACAACCAAAAGAGCAGTCGGTGAAACAAAATGGAAATGCGGCACGTGTAATTGCTTGCTCTTGCAGGAATGATCATCACAACTATTCATCGGTTGTACATCACTCTGCTACATGCAGCCCAGAGACAGCGGCGAGGGCATGCAATGGCTTGTTTAATGACGGCTGAAATGAGTCCCGCACCACAATGAAGTCCATTATACATCTGGGGACGCCCATGCACCAACAGGTTTTGGGAGATAATTGTGCAGAGGCATTTCATGTAATTTCCACCATCATTCTTGTTTGGCTTCCTGACGAATCGGAAGCATGTGACGCTTTACATCATGACCCACCGCCCTTTATCACATCTTCTCTTTATCGATGCGTCGGCTCTTTCACCTCAGCTAAGCGTAAACACTTTTTATTGGAAAAGTCAGGCTTCTATTTAATGTTTTTATTCTTCTCTTTTTTTTAAATAATTGATGTTTCCTTTCAGGTGTTCTTATGTATAAAGTCACAACGCAAATAGAAACACACTTGCTGTGGCTGTCAGAAAGCGATATAGTCCCGATAGAGACAAGAGAGGAGACGGGAAGCATGTGCCAACTCATATTTACACCTGCAAGTAGTAGGGATTGGAAGATAACAATGGCTGGAATAAAAAGGTGTTTGTGTGTGTGTGGGGGGGGGGGAGGGAAGATCAGGCTACAAGGAGAGAAACAGAAGAAGCAAGGACAGATAAGAAAGACAAGACACAGCAAATCATAGTCTCCTCACAACTCCCTCAGGGGTTCCTTTTTGACCTGTTTGAAATCCCCATTATAAACAAAATGTCTCTGGATATTGTGGTTTGGCGTTGTGTGTGCGTGTGTGTGTGTGTGTGCGTGTGTGTGTGTGTGTGTGTGTGTGTGTGTGTGTGTGTGTGTGTGTGTGTGTGTATGTGAGCAGCGTGGGGCCCGGTGAGTAGGCAAACAATTGTCAGTGTGTAAATGTGGTATTAATCCAGTGTTTCTCCACCCCATGTTTTGATCCTCATTCTTCTTCACCCTTATGGATAGTCAGTGTGTCAGTGCGGGGTGTTGCCAACGCACAGGAAGTCGATCAGATATTAGCCCGGCCGGTGGCAAGATAGTGGAGGGAGGGAAAGAGAGCTATCAAGGAGAGTTATTTGAGCGCATTGCCTTGGCAGTGGATGTGGGCTGGCTATCTGGAGGACATCTTGGTGATCTATGAAGGGAACAGGTTGACTGGGGAAGCCAATTTTCAACAGTTTTCCACAACATAGGGATCCAAGATGAATTTGGCACAGAGCAGTCCTCTACAGAGTAGTTCGATAAACCCTTCCTCGCATCTGAAAGATTAACCATTGCCCGGCTAACCGCAGCAGCCGCCTGACTCATCAGAATACCCACAGAGACAATTGGGGGAGAGGGAGAGGACAGAGGGAAGAGTAGAAAGATGGCAAGATGGAGAGAAATGCAGAGAGACCAACCAGTTATTTTTGGCATTTGAGAACCTTTCGTTGACTGTTTTGTCCTATCCCATCCAACAGTGACTTTGATTCTCCTTATCTGGCTGTACAGGTCATCTGATTTAATATCGTTTGTAATTTTCATGTCAGAACTCTCATTATTTTAACACAAACCATGTGATCATTTGAAAAAAAAAACGTTATGACTGAATTTATTCCTGTTGTTCTAATAAAACTTTCTCTTTCTCTCTCTTTCCGGTGTGGCCCCACAATAATGGACTCATGAACAGGTAATGAACATATAACTCATTAATTCTTGCTGTGATTGTTTGTTTGGTTTTATATATATATATATAAACATAACCTCAGCCGGCAGGTTAATATATTTGAACTTATTGTAATATTAATGTATTTCTTTCTTTCTTCAATCAATAATACAAGCTAATCTGTCTTCATGCCTGCACTGTCAGTTATTCTGATGGAACTTCATCACACTTGCAGAGATACCCACACCCCACACACACACACACACACACACACACACACACACGCACACACTTTCAGGAATACACGCATATACAATATGTGTGTGTATTCCTGAATACATATACACAGGATGATGAACTACTGGAATACTAATGAACATTGCAATTTAATAATTACTGCAGAATGGTTTAACGACCAAGGCACACAAATAGCAGGCAATTATCGAAGCTTTTGACCTCTGCCTCGCCGTTCATTTCTTGTTCTATTTCTCTTTCACTTACTCGGTTTTCTCTTCCGTGTGATATATCCATCAGCTTTCCTGGCTGTTCAGTCAAGGTTTCCCTGTTTGCTGCCTGACCTTTGACCCATGACAGAGGAATGATCCATTAAAACTAGTACAGAGACATTTCACTGGGTACAAACAGTCGTACTATAAGGCACAGACCTTCCTCTATCCCTACTTGGAGAAAAAGAAGGAAGAAAAAACCCCCGAATCAAACTGGAGCCCCACTGCATTTGCTTTTGCTGAGCCAGCTTTCTTAACTTGATCGTGCATAAAAAAAGAGGAAAAAATTCAATAATTCACATAAAAGTAGAACAAGATGCTGATAAAATGCAAGCTTAGCAGTCTGTGTACTTTCAGAATGAGGACCAAGAGGTGTCAAGAGTTTTTAACATGCAGTCTGACATTCATTGGGAAGTTTTATCTAAAGCTTTGCAAAGGAGTGTGAGTGTGTACCTGCATACCTTAAAGGTAGAGCGCTGCAGAGGGAAGGGGCTACACTGCCTATATGACCCCCTGCCCATGCTGAAATGTGTATAGTCATGTTACTTGAAGCTGTTTTGGATGAAAACACCCGCCAAATTGTATCATGTTAAACGTTTTGAGTTTTGACCTGGAGGACCCCAGTGAGAATCAGACTCTTTTATTCTTGGAATTGTCCGTACTAATATACACTGATCAGCCAAAACATTAAAACCACTGACAGGTAAGTGAATAACATCTCATTACAGTGGCACCTGTCAAGGGGTGGGATATATTAGGCAGCAAGTGAACTGTCAGTTCTTGAAGTTGATGTATTGGATGCAGGAAAAATGGGACAACGTAAGGATCTGTGCAACTCTGACAAGGACCAAATTGTGATGGCTAGACCACTGAGTCAGAGCATCTCCAAAACGGCAGGTCTTGTGGGCTGTTCCCGGTATTGCAGTGGTCAGTACCTACCAAAAGTAGTCCAAGGGAGGACAACCGGTGAACCGGCGACAGGGTCATAGGTGCCCCAGGCTCATTGATGCATGTGGGGAGAGAAGGCTAGCCCGTCTGATCTGATCCCACAGAAGAGCTACTGTAGCCCAAATTGCTGAAAAAGTTAATGTTGGCTATGATAGACAGATGTGCATCACAGCTTGCTGCGTCTGGGGCTTCATCGCTGCAGACCGGTCAGAGTGCCCATGATGACCCCTGTCCACCACCAAAAGCACCTACAATGGGCACGTGAGCATCAGAACTGGACCATGGAGCAATGGAAGAAGGTGGCCTGGTCTGATGAATCACGTTTTCTTTTACATCATGCGGACAGCCATTAGTGTATGTACTGTTTACCTGGAGAAGAGGTGGCACCAGGATGCACTATGGGAAGAAGGCGAGCAGGTGGAGGCAGTGTGATGCTCTGGGCAATGTTCTGCTGGGAAACCTTGTGTCCTGGTATTCATGCGGATGTTACTTTGACATGTACCACCTACCTAAACATCATTGCAGACCAAGTACACCCCTTCACGGCAACGGTATTCCCGGATGGCAGTGGCCTCAGGTGGCTTTAATTTTTTTGGCTGATCGATGTCTAAGGCTGCATGTATATGTGGGCTTAGGAAATAAGTTGTGACTACAAGTCGACGTTAACTCTTTTAACGATGATGAAGAGACATGCAGAAATCCACCTATGTCCAAAGTGTGGTCATGCAGCAAATTCTCCAAATAAGGTCTCTATTGTCTATTCAAACACATTGGGTTGGGGCGGGTAGACAGGGGAGCTAATAACGATTGTGTCATTTTGGTCCAAGAGCATTTGGCAGGAGAGGGGGCGGCTTAATGAATGTCCTCGCTGCAGTGTTTCTAAATCTCACTAACTGTTGTTGCAGCCTTGACAATAGCAAAGAGGGGGAGAGAGAGAGAGGTGGAAGAGCGAGGAGGCTCAACCAACAATGTGGCAGTAGGAGAGGCATTAGTTTGATTTGTCCTCCTCTGACCCAGTGAGCTATATATGGAAGGCTGCAGTGATATCTGATGGTGATATGTGGAGCTTACAACAGAGACAAACTCCCCCTGAAGCACAGCGATGATAACATCCTGTGAACATAGCAGTAACTAACCAATACACCGAACAGAGAACACACCACAGCAAAGTGGATTGTGGGAGTTTTGAGAATTATGGTTGGGGTATTTCAACAAATAGCAAGTGGTAAGCAGAGTCTGGGTCCTTTTTTTTTTTAGGAAGAAAATATTGTGATTCCTCAATGCCAGACCTTAAATGTTGCATGTGTATTTTTTGCGGTTTTGTTTCATTTAAGCTGGCAGTATCTCCTGAAAAGGGAAAGCTGTTTATTTGTTGAACTGTATCCTCCCTTCCGTGTTCATGCGTCTTAAGACCAATGAGAAGTGTCGGAGCCTTAACATTTGTTGGAAGGGCTGCTGGGTACCAAAGCCCGAGTTAGTTCAGATGCTAAAACCGTGTCTTGGAAGCACTCCGATTGTTTCTGACAGTGTGTTTTAGCGCTGGAAGTTAGCCGCACTTTTTTCAGTGTGGGTGTATGACTGCTGTTATGCTGTTAGGGCGGCATGGTGGCCCAGTGGTCCGCGCTGTTGCCTCACAGCAAGAAGGTCCTGGGTTTGAACCCCAGGCCGTCCCAGGCCCTTTTCTGTGTGGAGTTTGCATGTTCTCCCCGTGTCTGTGTGGGTTTCTTCTGGGTGCTCCAGTTTCCTCCCACTGTCATAAAGACAGGCAGGTTAAGGTTAATACTCCTGCTGTCTCTGCCCCTGAGCAAGGCAGTGGAAAGAAGAACTGGAGTTGGTCCCCGAGCGCTGCAGCTGCCCACTGCTCCTATACAACAGGATGGGTTAAATGCAGAGAATGACTTTTGTTGTATGTACATACAATGACAATAAAGTGTCTTCTTCTTCTTCTTAATGGTGGTGGCTGAAATGTTGCTGTGTATCCCCTAGTGGTGGGCTCGTGTTTGCGGCGCCGAGCCAGAGTTTATTCAGCGTTATATTTAAAGAGAGGGGAGAGGGGATACCTCGTCTGTTTCTTCTTTTTTATTCTTTCAGTTTTCTTCTCTCCTCCGTCCTCCTCACCTCCTCCCAAGCAGTGCCACCCATGTTTCTGTTATGTCAGCCAAATGGAAATAAAGAAAAGGTAATGGAGCCTGACTATTTGCCACGTCTGAGCGCCGGCCTTCCACCCCTAATGACTCCTGTGACAATACCAGGCGGATGCTGAGGGGAGTTGGGACACAGGTTTGCAGAAGGCAGGCAATGGGAAGATAGAGAGAAACAGCTTCCAACGGGGGGGAAATTGATATATATATATATATATATATATATATATATATATATATATATGTGTGTGTGTGTGTGTGTATATATATGTGTGTGTGTGTGTATATATGTGTGTGTATATATGTGTATATATGTGTATATATGTGTATGTATGTATATATATATAGATATAGATATACATATACATATATATACATACATATATATACATACATATATATATATATAATAAGAGAGAGGGAGGTTAAGAGAGGGAGAGCGAAAGGCAATGTCCCGGGGGGGGGCGATGTATGCTGGCTCTCCTCTGCATTCAGCCCGCCGGCACAGAGATCTATGCAGGTTCAACTCTCACACGGTGTGGGAGACCAGCAGCAAATATGAGAGGAAATTACAACCAGCCTAAATAGAGCAAAGCTGGGAAAGAAACAGAATAACATCCATTATTCTGATAAGGGATTATTAGTTGGCTGAGCTGTCGCTCATTTACCGCTGTGCCTTACAAACACTAGCTCAGCATCGGCAATGTACGGACGGGGGCAAATGGGCAAAATAACCACATAAATCTTGAAAAGCTCCTGAAATTAGAGGGGGGGGGAAGTGGCTGTTAAATTATTTGCCAAAAATATTGATATTTCTAAAAACGTCCCTGGCTTGTTACCAAAATGCGGGTAAGCTTGTGTCGCAAGTTTACATCTACACTAATGCCATTTCCTGCGAGCGTCTGCATTGTGTCGTCTTTCCTGATGGCTTTCAATGCTGTTACCTGCAAGAGGCAGACTTTGTAAAGCGAAAGGGGATGGTATGCCATTAAGAACTGTGCAGCTGGCAGTGATTGCTGTCACTATACGCCACGGTATTGTCAGTGATCCGATGGCCCAGCGCCAATCCACTTGTTGTTTTGTTTGTTGGCCTGGAGGAGGGCATTTTTCGGGATCAGCTCCCCCACGGCAATTCAATCAGATTAAAATGGGCGTTGATGATGGGACATATGGCTGTAACGGACCTCCAACTGCGGAGACTCAATAAGGAGAGTGGAATAATCCCCCCGGACTTTCTTTGCTCTTCTCTCTCTCGCTCTCTCTCTCTCTCTCTCTCTCTCTCTCTCTCTCTCTCTCTCTCTCTCTCTCTCTCTCTCTCTCTCTCTCTCTCTCTCTCTCTCTCTCTCTCTCTCTCTCTCTCTCTCTCTCGCCCATGGGGGGGCCGGTCAACGTCAGATTTCTGTCCCTACTCTCATCTGATGTGATAGATTTGCAGCAGCCACAACCTGGAGCAAAAAAGCAGACAGATCAGCTTTCCGGGGGGGACAGCTGGGATGGAGAGCGGAGGAGACAGGAAGAGGAGGGGCTGGAAGAGGAGAGGAAGCGTGGGGGTGGGATGGGGGAGAACGAGAGATGGACTCAGAGTTGTGGACAAGGGATGACAGAACTCTTGCCAGATTTTCGTCCTTTCTTTTTTTTCTCCACACTCCTCTCCACTCCATCTCGTCCCAAAAAAGTGTCAGTTTAAGAACGGTCCGAACGGGAACTGAAATAGAGCAGTTGTTGAAAGGGCAGGGGGTGGGAGGCGGATGGGGGCTGGAGGGATTAGAAGGATGAAGATATAGAGACAGTATTTAGGGAGGGGGGGGGGATTACAACAGATTTGTTGTGAGGAATTCATGAGAGCTCCTCATCCCTGTATCAGCTCAGATGATGCCGGGGACAGAAGATGGACAGAAGCAAGGGAGAGGAGAATCTGGGAGAAAGAGGGAAAAAAAACACAAAACAAAGGAAGTTGTGTGATGTTGAGGCAACGACAAGAGGCCAAGCATGAAGAGGGGTGTTACGAGAGAGAGATGGATGCATTTGCGGTGGCCGAGTTTATCTCGGGCGCAGACGTAGCTCTAGCCGTGACTCACACCCCTTTTTGGTGTTTTAATTTCCTCTTAAGGCCGAAAAAAAATCTCAGCAGCGTGCCCGCATGGACACATAAGTACACGTTGGGTGTTTATGCTTTCTTTGACTCCCTAGACCTCTGTCGGTCACTTAAACTTGTGATTATAAATTGCTTTAACCTGCATGACGTTCTGCATGGGGGTGGTTACCACATCAATATAACTCGCGTAGCTTTTGTCGGCCGCAGAAAATTATGTTAAATTGACTTGTAAGTACTTTTCTGTGATGGTACCCTATTCATCTGCTGAGCCAACCCCACCCTGCTGCCGCCAAAGTAAACTGAAACAAACTAAGAGTACTCGCCGGGGCTGTTCGACTTCCATCTGGTCGAGCTCAAAATACTGTCGTGTTTATGCGATTTCATCTGCAGTGTTTTTGCTATTTATCTTTCTATATATGTTTATCAACACATGAATCAGCACGTCTGAGATAACTGAGGTAGCTCCCACTCGCCTGAAACCAGCTGAAACTAGATCAGGAAGAGTTTGTATCCGTCGAACGCGTCTCGATTTTCTGCGCCAACCGTCCACTCCCACTGCCCAAAAATATGCAGACTGGCGCACAACAGCGCAGACATGGCGATTGTGAACCCTAGCTAGGATCCGGACAAAATGTGGGTGGTGTAGGGGCGTCCGGGTAGCGTGGCGGTCTATTCCGTTGCCTAGCAACATGGGGCTCGCCGGATCAAGTCCCCGTGTTACCTCCGGCTTCATCGGGCGTCCCTACAGACACAATTGGCTGTGTCTGTGGGTGGGAAGCTGGATGTGGGTATGTGCCCTAGTCGCTGCACTAGCGCCTCCTCTGGTTGGTCGGGGCGCATGTTTGGGGGGGGAAGGGGGAACTGTGGGGAATAGCGTGATCCTCCCAGGGGCTATGCTCCCCCGGTGAAACTCCTCACCGTCAGGTGAAAAGAAGTGGCTGGCGACTCCACCTGCGTCGGAGGAGGCATGTGGTAGTCTGCAGCCCTCCCCGGATCAGCAGAGGGGGTGGAGCAACGACAAGGATGGCTCGAATCAGTCGTGTCGGGTGGTGCGGGGCCATAAGTCTTCAAGACACACACTTAGCTAATCTCCCCACGGGGTTTTTAAATATCTCACTTTGTCTCTGTTTTCCTTTGTGTAATTATTCTTTTGTGGCCCTCTGTCATTATTTATCAGCACCTCCCAGTCCCGTCTCTCCTCTGTGCTCGCATGTGCAGAGCCAGCACCTCACTGCCAGCTTCCCCAGGACCACAGCCAGCTACATAAACACTTTACTGACAAGGACGGTCGACTGTTTACTGACAAAGCACAGTCTTACTGGCAGCGACCACACAGTAGGCGTGGACACACGTGTGTGTGTGTGTGGGGGGGGGGGCACTTGTGTGTTCATGTCTGTGGGTTGAGAGTGAAAATGATAAAGAGAGCCCCCCAATGTGTGGCCATTATTTGGAATTGGATCCCCACAGGTCACTTCTTCAGAAAGTGAAGTCAAGCCAGCAGAAGACATTGCTGGGTTGAGTGAGTACATTACTTGGTTAGGAGCTTGGCTGTTGTTTCATACGGCACCGCCGTCTGATTTATAAGTGGAGAGGAATGGAGGTCGAACACAAAAGCAGAGATATTACTTTGAAAAATCTGCTGACTTTGGAGGGTGCGGGCTCCTTCCCTCTGGGTCTCAGCCGGATGGTAGAAGCCGGGATGGTTGTCCTGGCTGTACATTGGAAAGCCCTCTGCTTTATTGGTCTTTCATTGTCTCTGCTCTCATCTCTCATATATATATATACACTGCTCAAAAAAAATAAAGGGAACACATAAGCAATGCAATGTAGCTCCAAGTCAATCACACTTTTGAGATATCAACCTGTCCAGCAAGGAAGCAACACTGATTTGTGAATCAATTTCACCTGTTGGTAAATTGTCTAATTTCCACCTGGTGGAAATTAGACAATTTGCAAGACAACCCCTATAAAAGGAATGGATTTGCAGGTGGTGGCCACAGACCATTTGCCTGTCCTCATCTTTTCTGGCCGATCTTTGGTCAGTTTTTCATTTTGCTAGTGCCCTCACCACTAGAGGCGGCATGAGGCGGTGTCTGCAACCTACAGAAGTTGCTCAGGTAGTGCAGCTCATCCAGGATGGCACATCAATGCGTGCTGTGGCAAGAAGATTTGATGTGTCTCCCAGCACAGTGTCCAGAGCATGGAGGAGGTACCAGGAGACAGGCCAGTACACCAGGAGACGTGGAGGGGGCCGCAGGAGGACAACAACCCCGCAGCAGGACCGCTATCTGGTCCTTTGTGCAAGGAGGAACAGGAGGAGCACTGCCGGAGCCCTACAAAACGACCTTCAACAGGCCACTAATGTGCAGGTTTCTGCTCAAACAGTGAGAAACAGAATGCATGAGGATGGTATGAGGGCCCGACGTCCACAATTGGGGCCTGTGCTCACAGCCCAACACCGTGCAGCCCGATTGACCTTTGCCAGAGAACATCTTGGTTGGCAGATTCGCCATTGGCGCCCTGTGCTCTTCACAGATGAGAGCAGGTTCACACTGAACACATGTGACAGACGTGAGAGAGTCTGGAGACGCTGTGGAGAACGTTCTGCTGCCTGCAACATCCTCCAGCATGACCGGTTTGGTGGTGGGTCAGTGATGGTCTGGGGAGGCATATCCTTGGAGGGCCACACAGACCTCTACGTGCTAGCCAGAGGTACCATGACTGCCATTAGGTACCGGGATGAGATCCTCAGACCCATTGTCAGACCATATGCTGGTGCAGTGGGCCCTGGGTTCCTGCTCATGCATGACAATGCTCGTCCTCATGTGGCCAGAGTGTGTCAGCAGTTCCTGTATGTCGAGGGCATTGATGCTATGGACTGGCCTGCACGTTCCCCAGACCTGAATCCAATCGAGCACCTCTGGGACATCATGTCTCGTACCATCCGCCAACGCGATGTCGCACCACAGACTGTCCAGGAGTTGACCGATGCCCTGATCCAGGTCTGGGAGGAGATCCCTCAGGAGACCATCCGTCGTCTCATCAGGAGCATGCCCAGACGTTGTAGGGAGTGCATACAGGCACGTGGAGGCCACACACACTACTGAGCCTCATTTTGAATCGTCTTGAAGAATTTCCACAGAAGTTGGATCAGCCTATGTCCTCATTTTCCACTTTGATTTTGAGTATGATTCTGAATCCAGACCTTAATGGGCTAATGATTTTGATTTCCATTGATCATTCTTAGGTTGTTTTGCTCTAAACACATTCCTCTGTCTAATAAATAAGATTTTCAGCTGAAATATTACATTCATCGAGGTCTATATGGTGTTTTTAGGTGTTCCCTTTATTTTTTTGAGCAGTGTATATATATATATATATATATATATATATATATATAAAATACACACACACCGGCAGTCACTCGGGGTCAAGTATGACTGTCCTCCTTCTAGGTCCTTGTGGGTGTCCTTGTCGAAGGATGCCTGTGCGTGACAGCTTTTTTTTTTTACTTGGCCAATTACCCCACTCTTCTGAGCCGTCCCAGTCACTTTTCCTCTGCTGATCCAAGGAGGGCTGCAGACTACCACATGCCTCCTCCAATACATGCTGAGTCGCCAGCCGCTTCTTTTCACCTGACAGTGAGGAGTGACGTAGCGTGTGGGAGGATCACACCATTCCCCCCAGTTCCCCCTCCCCCCCGAACAGGTGCCCCGACCGTCCAGAGGAGGCACTAGTGCAGCAACCAGGGCACATACCCACATCCGAATTCCCACCCGCAAACACAGCCAATTGTGTCTGTAGGGACACCCGACCAAGCTGGAGGTAACACGGGGATTCGAACCAGGGATCCCAGTGTTGCTAGGCAACGGAATAGACCGCCATGCTACCGAGACACCAGTGCGTGATATCTTTTTACGTGGAGTGGCTGATGCACCTGCAGCCACCACACAGTCCTTGGAGTGGGTGGCCAGAGTCCAATGGCATGGAGAACCAAGACGATAGGGGGCCACCCTCTGTTGCAGCCTTCATCCGCCTTCACTGGCATTGTCTCCCGCCAGTTCCACCTTTGAAGTCTTTGTTGGATTGCGCTTTGTCTGGAACCTCCCCCTCGACCTATCTGCCTTGGTTGACCCTACCAGGAGCCACGCTCCGGGCGGCATCGCTCTTGGGGTCATTGGTACACGGAAGCTTCTCTACCACAGCAAAGTGGGTGATCCAGGAGAAACACACACACACGCAGACACACAATCTTGTCCTTGCCAGCCAAGTTTGTAGAGAATAGATGCCCCAGTCAGTGGGTGTTCATGCCAGCTACCTGATCCTGGCAGCCAGAGCCAAGTCCTGGCTCTGCCCTGTAAAACCTCATCCCTCTACCCCGAGGACAGTCAGAGAAGGAAGCTAGCTTGGCGCAAATGCAAACACAAACACAGTTGTGTCACCGGGACCCCTGCCATTTCACAGTGTGACTCAAATTGTTATTATTGGAAAGTTCAACTGGCAGTGTAAATCTGTGTATAGGATTATGATAATGCATATTTATCTTCGTACAGTACACACTCTGTTACGAATGTGAGCGTTTGGTTTTCTTTTTTAATTTCTATTTTTAGTAAATGTTGTTCAAATAATCCCCAAAGAAAGGGGCTATTCTTTTTTTTTAATCTTCCATTTGTGGTGCTGAGTCAGTGAGCTTAATCCTTTGTGATGGTCTCACACCATGTTCATGCGCATATCCATTTTATTTTTTATTATTTTATTTGTTTGGGGGGGGTTTGTGTGTGTTTTTGTGGGCTGCACAGTGGCGCATGGTTAGCGCGGCCGCGTCACAGCAAGAAGGTCCTGGGTTCGAGCCCCGGGGTAGTCCAACCTTGGTGGGTCATCCCGGGTCGTCCTCTGTGTGGAGTTTGCATGTTCTCCCCGTGTCTGTGTGGGTTTCCTCCCACAGTCCAAACACATGTAGGTCAGGTGAATCAGCCGTACTAAATTGTCCCTAGGTGTGTGTGTGTGGGCCCTGCGATGGCCTGGCAGCTTGTCCAGGGTGTCTCCCCGCCTGCCGCCCAATGACTGCTGGGATAGGCTCCAGCATCCCGCAACTTCAATTGGGATAAGCGGCTTGGAGAATGGATGGATGGATCATTTTATTTGTCTTTTTTTGGGGGGGGGGGGGTTCTGTCTGTGGATGTTCAGAGGATGACTGTCATCAGGTGAAGCACAAAGATAAAACATCAGATCCATGTTTCTGGCAGGCCGCCGCATATTATAGACCACATTGGCTGGTTAAAGTGTCCCCCGATAAGGCACACTGGTACACTGATAAGACCAGCGAATTTGCTCTTTTCACAGCGCTAGCTTTCTTTCAGTTTTAAAACTAAAGTCAGCCTCTCATGACCGATGACCACGCCGCTGACCACAAGGTGAAGCCATGCACAAACAACCGTGTGTCAATACATAAACACGGTTTCCCAGACCGGGGGAGCAGTTCTCTGTGGCAGCACAAGGGCAACGGTCGATATTCACAGCCCTTGTCTTGTTTCTTTTGTCTTTTTTTTGTATTTTTCCTTCTCTTTTGTTTCTTTATCTCTTACACTCCATTTTACCACCACAAAACCTCTTCTAGATTTTGACTGTCAAAGGAAATACAGCATATACTTGCCTTGCACTATATGTATATATATCTCAGTTTGGATAATGGATATATATATATATATATATATATATATATATATATATATATATACACACACACACACACACACACACACGTATATATACACTACTGTTCAAAAGTTTGGGATCACCCAAACAATTTTGTGTTTTCCATGAAAAGTCACACTTATTCACCACCATATGTTGTGAAATGAATAGAAAATAGAGTCAAGACATTGACAAGGTTAGAAATAATGATTTGTATTTGAAATAAGATTTTTTTTACATCAAACTTTGCTTTCGTCAAAGAATCCTCCATTTGCAGCAATTACAGCATTGCAGACCTTTGGCATTCTAGCTGTTAATTTGTTGAGGTAATCTGGAGAAATTGCACCCCACGCTTCCAGAAGCAGCTCCCACAAGTTGGATTGGTTGGATGGGCACTTCTTGCATACCATACGGTCAAGCTGCTCCCACAACAGCTCAATGGGGTTCAGATCTGGTGACTGCGCTGGCCACTCCATTACCGATAGAATACCAGCTGCCTGCTTCTGCTCTAAATAGTTCTTGCACAATTTGGAGGTGTGTTTAGGGTCATTGTCCTGTTGTAGGATGAAATTGGCTCCAATCAAGCGCTGTCCACTGGGTATGGCATGGCGTTGCAAAATGGAGTGATAGCCTTCCTTATTCAGAATCCCTTTTACCCTGTACAAATCTCCCACCTTACCAGCACCAAAGCAACCCCAGACCATCACATTACCTCCACCATGCTTAACAGATGGCGTCAGGCATTCTTCCAGCATCTTTTCATTTGTTCTGCGTCTCACAAACGTTCTTCTTTGTGATCCAAACACCTCAAACTTGGATTCATCCGTCCACAACACTTTTTTCCAGTCTTCCTCTGTCCAATGTCTGTGTTCTTTTGCCCATCTTAATCTTTTTCTTTTATTGGTCAGTCTCAGATATGGCTTTTTCTTTGCCACTCTGCCCTGAAGCCCAGAATCCCGCAGCCGCCTCTTCACTGTAGATGTTGACACTGGTGTTTTGCGGGTACTATTTAATGAAGATGCCAGTTGGGGACCTGTGAGGCGTCTGTTTCTCAAACTAGAGACTCTAATGTACTTATCTTCTTGCTCAGTTGTGCAACGCGGCCTCCCACTTCTTTTTCTACTCTGGTTAGAGCCTGTTTGTGCTGTCCTCTGAAGGGAGTAGTACACACCGGTGTAGGAAATCTTCAATTTCTTAGCAATTTCTCGCATGGAATAGCCTTCATTTCTAAGAACAAGAATAGACTGTCGAGTTTCAGATGAAAGTTCTCTTTTTCTGGCCATTTTGAGCGTTTAATTGACCCCACAAATGTGATGCTCCAGAAACTCAATCTGCTCAAAGGAAGGTCAGTTTTGTAGCTTCTGTAACGAGCTAAACTGTTTTCGGATGTGTGAACATGATTGCACAAGGGTTTTCTAATCATCAATTAGCCTTCTGAGCCAATGAGCAAACACATTGTACCATTAGAACACTGGAGTGATAGTTGCTTGAAATGGGCCTCTATACACCTATGTAGATATTGCACCAAAAACCAGACATTTGCAGCTAGAATAGTCATTTACCACATTAGCAATGTATAGAGTGTATTTCTTTAAAGTTAAGACTAGTTTAAAGTTATCTTCATTGAAAAGTACAGTGCTTTTCCTTCAAAAATATGGACATTTCAATGTGATCCCAAACTTTTGAACGGTAGTGTACGTATATATACATAGCATATACATAGCACATATATATATATAGCATTTTTTCACTGTCCGTAGAAAAAGCCGCGGCGTGTGCGGACAGTGTGAGCAGTTATGACGAGGCAATGCAATCAGGACCTGTCCCTAACTTTCAAATCAAGGCTCTTATTCGCCAACACACTGGCCAGGCTGGAATATAGCCACTACATGACTGATTGCAGCGAGAGAGAGAGACCGCCAGGTCCTGTGAAGCACTACACTGGATTGGACACAAAGTGGGGTAGACATGGTCATCGATGTTAATGCTTGAATTGATAAAGCTTAATTTTTTTCCAAGGGGGGGTTATAAGATATCAAACTTACATACACATATGTATATATACACATCTGCATGTGCATGTGTACATAAGGATGTGCATGCATGTGCATATGAAGGTCATACACACATATATTGGCACTCACACACAGACCTTAAAGAGATATGTACTCACCCTCTACAAACGCACATATCCAAGCAAAACATTCCCTGCACACAGACGTGCATGTACGAATTGCAGGAGGCAGAAGAATGGGTGGGTAGGTTGTGTGTGTGTGGGGGTGTATCTGTGTGTGCATTAGCTTGTGCATTTGTGTGTTTGAGAGAGACAGAGAGAAAAAGAGAGTTAAGGAATTGGTATGTGTGCATGGATGCAGGCATGGGGGTAACTGGCATCAGGGCAAAAGTTGAAAATACACACACACACACACACACACACACACACACACACACTTAAACTAGCATTGATCCTCTCTCTTGCGTGACTCAACCAGCACTGCCCCTCATCCATCAGTAGCGAGAGAACAACTGGGCCCTGGGTCAGTGTGCCACTGCAGCAGGCGGGCAGTAACAGCGGTGAGAACGAGTTGGCAGCAGGCAGCTGTGCCCTGAAGAAACAGGCACCTCTGCCCCCGGATATCCTGCCTGCCTTGCGGCCAGATTAGTACTCTGTTCCATCACCAGACTGGGAAATGCAGCGGCGATGTGCCATCGCTGCCTCCCCTGACATTGATATGCCTGCCAGGTGAAACCCAGCTGTATGGCTTCACACCTACCCAGATAGCGACCACACTGTGTTTATGTGCATGCGTGCGTGCATGCATGCATGCGTGTGTGTGTGTGTGTGTGTGTGTGTGTGTGTGTGTGTGTGTGTACAGGTTAGACAGTGTGTTGCTAGTTATTCTGCTTTGCCAATCTGCTTATAGACGCAGGATGGTCTTGTGTGCCTGTGTGTGTATTTGTGCGTGTGTGTGCACGTGCATGCGTGCGTGTGTGCATATGTTTGTGTGCGTGTGTGTGACTCCATCTGGTATTGGCTTAGATAGAGCACTCACCAGGTCTCGTGGCTTGGCTTTTTTGCTTAGGTACCATTTCCAAGTCACTGTAGATAGACTCTCCCTCACTCTCTCCCTCTGTCTCTCTCCCTCTCTCTCACTTTCTCACTCTCGCACACAGAGACACATAGATTTGTAGTGGTATGTTAAATCCACAGAAAGCCTCCTTAGTGCCGTAGATTACTGATGTACCCACTTTTTACCGAGAGGGATAACTGCTAATTCTCATCATCACACTTCATCCGTCCTAAGTCAGTACCATCCATTTACCCGGTGGTAAGATGGATGAATGGCAGTCCTTTTGACTTCTTTGCCGGTTCTTTGTCATCACAGCGGACCAAACGTAGTAGTCTCTGTCTTTCCTCTTTCCTTTCCCTCTCTGTCTCTCTGTTCGTTTGTCTTTGTTAAGCCTCTTCAGTCCTGCCTCACCTTCATTGGTATGGGGAGTGTTAAATGCCACTATCTTCTTCTCAATGTTTTTTTCATCTTTCTCTCCATCTCATTGTCTATGTATCTATAATTAAAGACAATTATAGATGATCTCTCTGATTACATATTTATATTATTCTCATCTCTGTGACTCTCCTGTCTGCTTCTGAGCCTCTCGGTCTGCACACCTTTCTGCCGGCTGGCTGCTGTCTACCATCAGCTGCAGTACAAACATCTGTCTTAACAAGCCGTATTAATTTTTGATTTTTTTTTTCTCCAAATGTGCAAAATTCTCCAAGGCTGCAATATGACTTAAATCCACTTGCTGTGGATGCAGTTTTACAGTGTTTTATGTTTGTTTTTTTCTTTTCTTTCTTCTCTCCCTAGCAATTTGCCACAAATGTGTAAATATGTTGAATTAACACAGATTTAGGCAATTAAATGAAGAAAATTCTTGAAACAAGTTCATTTGCATTGCAAACAAAAAAATATATGTCACCACTTTGGCAATGCACAGTAGAGTTTTAAGACTCGTTAAAAGATTAAACTAGGAAAGTTTTTCTTAAGAAAATGCGTGTGCTCAATCCAGTTTGAGGCCGACTTTTTGCAGCGCGTCCAATCGCATTACAGCTTGGGTTGATGTCTAAATCCGATATCCATTTCAATCAGTACAGTTTACGTAATTGAATTATACTTACATTTCATTGCATTGGTGTTAATGTGACTTAAGCTTTGGCAGTGAATGGATCTATGAACAGTGGTACCTAGGGAGCACTAAAAACTGTCAGTAAGTCCACGGTGAGGGACATCGAGCAGATCCAAACAGGTGGAGGAAGCCGAGCAGCGATGACCCAAGCGTAACAACAGCAGCGTAGGCATACATAAGGAGTACAGACTGATTTTCTCCAGCTTAATAGCCCCTAAGTTGGGGTGATTGTAATTACTGTATAGTTAATATGGTGTTTAATATGTGTTTGAAGCCAAATAGCTTAGCAGTCGGTAAGTTTCCTGAATCGAGTTGCTTCGATGTCTGATCGTTTCCAGGAGGACATCAAACTCCTCCTTGTTCATACTGAAATCGTGGCATCCTCAACGCTTTCACTAAGTTGAATCCAGTGTTTAGCTGGCGAGATGACAAACCCATTTAAATTGATGGGCTCTCCACCATATTCACACGATTGATAAGAGAGACAATGTTTTATTTATTTATTTTACTATAATGTCAGAGTCCTCTAACTTCATCTTACATATAGCATACTATTACCATCACCCCCCCCCCACTTTTCTCGCCTATTGTACCCGTCCAATTACCCCACTCGTCTGAGCAGTCCCGGTCGCTGCTCTACCCCCTCTGCCGAGGCGGGGAGGGCTGCAGACTACCACATGCCTCCTCCGATACACGTGGAGATGCCAGCTGCTTCGTTTCACCTGACAGTGAGGAGTTTCGCCAGGGGGACGTAGCATGTGGGAGGAACATGCTTTCCCCCCAGTTCCCCCTCCCCTGTAAACAGGCGCCCCGACCGACCAGAGGAGGCGCTAGTGCAGCAACAAGGACACATACCCACATCCGGCTTCCCACCCGCAGACACAGCCAATTGTGTCTGTAGGGATGCCCAACCAAGTCGGAGGTAACATGGGGATTTGAACCAGCAATCCCTGTGTTGGTAGGCAACGGAATAGACCACTATGTTACCTGGATGCCCCATTACCACCATTTTTTTACAGTATTCGGAGACCTCACCTTCCTGGATGGATGACATGAGGTTCCAATGCGCAGCCTGGTGGCACTCAATTCTTCTCATTTATAATCACTGGCTTACTTGCTGTTGAACACCAAATCTTGTCGTGTGAAACCTGCTTCATTCTACAGGAAACCAAGGGTGCGTTTTTGCATCATCTCCCCGCTCCACTCTCAGAGACTACTCTGTTGGTTTCTATGGGGCCCATTTTCACAAAAGTGAAAAATATCTCAAAATATATAAGTAGTGTCAAAATTTCAGAGTGACCTAAACCAGGGTGCTCAGTTGGCACAGTGGAATAATATAGTGTCCCAACACAAGTTCATAGTTTGGACCTTGGTGTCTCCTCCGATTCGGCATTCCGGGGAGTGCAATTGGCCACGCTCTTGGAAGTGGAACTGGCATGGGTATTTTGTCTCGCTATTTCAGCTAGTGACTGTTACTGGTGGTGTGGCGTCTGTGCAGCCTCAGGCGGGAATAGCCTGAGCCGCTACATGCCTGACGTTCTTCTGGAGCAAGGATGGGCAACATGATCCAGAAAGGGCCGGTGTAGGTGCAGGTTTATGTTCCAACCAAGCAGTTACACACTCGAGTCTACAAATCAAGGTCCTTAGCAAAGACTATTGGTTGTCTAACAGGTGTGTAACTGCTTGGATGGAACAAAGACCTGCACCCGGATCATGTTACCTATCCCTGCGAAACCAGCAGGTGAAAAGAAGCAGCCGGTGACTCCACGTGTATCAGAGGACACACATTGCTAGTCTGCAGCAACCACCACAGCTGATTTGAAAACCAATGGCTAATTTAACATCCCCCAGTATGTCTTTGGGTGGCAATTTTGGAAATCATTTTGCCACAAAGAGAATTTACAGGTTTAAAGATAAGTATGTTCAGGGGATGTGGTTGACACGTCTCTTCCTCCATAGTGATTCGCAGGGTTCCTCATCCATCTGAAGCATAGACACACCTCAGCTCCATCCAGGCACCACCTCTTTTACCAAAATCTAGATTTTCTGTCTCCAAAAATCTGTCAACAATGCCGCCAAGCGTAAAATCAAACTCGTGGCTTCAAAGAGGCTCTTCAGAAACCAACGGGTGACATCACAGACGCTACCTCCATGTTTTTATATAGTCTATCTCCAGCTTCCATAGGGGTTCATAAATTGCTGGACTGCACGTGAAAAAGGGAATTGAATTTTTCATCCAAATGGGCTGAAAAAGGTGGAGGGAGAAAAAGCCAAAAACAAGAATAGCTTGAACTACTGCGCATTACAAGTTTTTTTTTCATTTAGAGCAATGAATTGCACTAATAGATTAAAATGGGCTAAGACAAGTTAACTGCCAAAAAAGTGCACAAAAGAATAATTATAAATGAAGTAGCTGAGCATGTTCTTGCTGAAGCAAGCAAATGAATTACCCATTAAGAAGTTTAATTCCCCCCTCCCCCCAATGCATGCTGTATGCATGAGTAAACCTGACTTCTTGATGTTCTCTAAACTAGCGCTACAGCAATAGCCCCTACATCAGATCATGTAGGCTTGCAGTATTTTCACACAGGCAAACACACACACATATACAGAAACCCGGAGCTAGGGGGGGAAAGAGACACAGACTCGCATACTCAAATCCAAAGATGTTTGCTTATATTCCACAGCGGGGATAGGATGAAAGCCTGTGTGACAGCTGTGCACAAATCTGCTTTTCTGGCCTGCTTCTTTTAATCGACTGGCTTTAGAGGTGTCAGAATTTTTTAGTGGCTACTTCTGAAACTTTGTCACTCCACACTGCAGATGCATTTGAATTATGGCTGGACCGGGTGAATGAGAGGATTTATTGATAGATAAATGTATTGATACGGTGATGAATAAAGGGGTGAATAGAAGTAATGTACGGCTGGCTATATGATGGAGGACCAGATGGCTAGATTAATGCATAAAAATTGATGGCCAGAGGACAGGCTGATGTGTGAATTGATAATGGACCGATTCTTATTAAATAAGTGGATATCTGAGACCCACACTGATAAAGGGTGAGGGGATGGGGATGGGGATGGGGGGGCGGTAAAACAGAGGGTGTGCACGTCTATTCTTAGCCAAGCCACAAACCTCTGAGGTGTGAAAGAGGAGAGACTGTCTCTGGCATGCTTCAAGCAAAACTGACACAGCGAAAGAAATGGGTCAACTTAATGGGTGAATTTAAATTCAGGTAGAGCCAACAAACTTCCTATAGCAATTAATATTGATGCCCCCAGCAGGGGATGAAAGAAAATGCATTAAAAAGTATTCCCTCTTAGGCTCCTATTAATAAAGTGTTTTTACTGGGCATCGAAACATTGGTTCCATCTCTTGGTTGGTAAATTCCATTTCGCCATGTCTCTCCCTTTCTAGCTCTCTCTCCCTGTCCGGCTCTCTCTCTCTCTCTCTCTCTCTCTCTCTCTCTCTCTCTCTCTCTCTCTCTCTCTCTCTCTCTCTCTCTCTCTCTCTCTCTCTCTCTCTCTCTCTCTCTCTCTCTCTCTCTCTCTCTCTCTCTCTCTCTCTCTCGCCACCTTTATACCTCTCCTCAGCCTGCTGTTAGCTAACAGCGGTAACGGTGTGTGCTGTGATATCTCCCCCTTGCAGGCACTGACACTGTGGAATCACTTTGTCCAGGCAAGCCCCATGTCATCTTCTAACCCAAAGACAGAGCGAGAGAGAGAAAGACAGAGCGAGAGGGAGGGAGAGGTGGAAAAAAAGTAAGATGAATGAGAGAGAGAGAGAGAGGGAGAGAGAGAGGGAGAGAGAGAGAGAGAGAGAGAGAGAGAGAGAGAGAGAGAGAGAGAGAGAGAGAGAGAGAGAGAGAGAGAGAGAGAGAGAGAGAGAGAGAGAGAGAGAGAGAGAGAACACAAAGTAAGAGAGAGAATCAGCAAAGAGATAAGGCCAAAATTGAGCTGTGAGAGAGCGAAGAAAAAGAGAAATTGAATAAAAGTCAGGCAGTCCAATAAATCTTTTGCCACCGTTTGGTTTTGGGGCACAGCAATATTGGCGCAGTTCTTCCCTCAAGGAACCCCGTTTATAAAAGCGTTGGGTGCTTGGCTGGTCTCCCAACCTTGTCCTTCAGTCGACATTGGACGTGTTGGGGTCACAAGCAGCAGGGGGTCCTCAGAACAGTTGAGACTCTTTTTTTGTTTTTGGAATTCCCCCCCTTTTTTTTCCCCACTCCAATTGTTTCCCCCCAATTTCTCCCATCCTTCCCTCCCATCCCATTTCTGCTCATGGTTATAAGGTCACAATCGAATCACATTTGACATCATAGTCTCCTTGTGCCCGAGGCTGGCTGTCGACTTGTCCATGCACAGCAGCAAACCCAGAGAGCACCGTGCAAGATTTCACAAACCTGAAATGAATAATATAAAAATGAAATGATCCCCCCCCCAATTGTATCCGGCCAGTTACCCCACACTTCCGAGCCGTCCCAGTCGCTGCTCCACCCCGTCTGCCAATCCGGGGAGGGTTGCAGACAGAGTTGCCAGACGCTTCTTTTCACCTGACTGTGAGGAGTTTCGCCAGGGGGATGTAGCGTGTGGGAGGCTCACACTATTCCCAGTTCCCCCTCCCCCCTGAACAGGAACCCTGACTGACCAGAGGAGGCGCTAGTGCAGCGACCAGGACACATACCCACATCCGGCTTCCCACCCGCAGACACGGCCAATTGTGTCTGTAGGGACACCCGACTAAGCCGGAGGTAACACGGGGATTCAAACTGACGATCCCCATGTTGGTAGGCAAGGAATAGACCGCTATGCTTCCCGGACACCCCAGCTGAGACTCTTAATGTTTGCCTTCATTTGGCTCTCACATTGTTAGTCAGGAGCCTCAATGCTCATCCATCTGTGGCTCAGAGCCAACCCCGTGCCCTCATCTCAGATGTGAGAATGTGAACAAGAGAGGGTTAGATCAGCTGACACTTAGATATCCTTGTTTTATTTAATTAATTTTTCTTTTCTTTTTTTATTTCTCATGCGTATTCATTCTGTCTGTCTGGTTTTGCAGCTGTAGGCTTTGAGTCTCGGGGGGCTTTCCTAGTGAGACGGACATGGTTCTTTTGCCTTGTTCTTATCTTCTTTCTTTTTTTTTTGCCAAGTTTCTGATGTTGAATCCATGTTTGATTTACATACGTTTGATTTACGTATCCTTTAGCTTGCATACTTTCAATGCTAGCGCTGATAGATGGGGTAACAGCGAAGGTGATGCAACCTGGGGAGGAGCTGAGCCGGAGATCAGTGGGGGACATTTCTCTCCCCTCGGGCTGTGTATCTGAGTGGTTTTGTTTCCACAATCCACAATCTCTCTGCTGGCCTTCCTCCTGAAGTGACTTTGATTTTTTTTTTTTTTATCTCGGGCAGCTTTTTGTGAAAACACAGTCTCTTGTTCCAGGCTCCAGAATGGTCGTTACCAAGCCTTTAGAGAGGTGTGTGTCGGGCTTGGTAACAACAAGGCACCATGTAATTTTGCAGTGCAGCTGACCCAGCTGAGCAAATCGATAAAGGTTGTCTGCAGTGCTGCGAGTCAAAAAGACATTGAACCAATGGTTTTTTTTTTCCTGTCCTGGTCAACACCCCAGCTCTAGTTCACTCAGAATTAAGAGACGGGGGGTAGGAAAGTGGAGAGCCGCTAATGTTTATTAACATGAATATGATTTTCATCTAACTGTGGT
>NC_079227.1:23000694-23082219 GCF_029633865.1 Lampris incognitus
TCTTTGGACAAGTTTGTATTCTCATTTTGACAATTAGTGCAAATTTCTCATCCTAAACTAAATAACCCCTCAATGAGAAGCCTTGATTTAGTCTTTAGCGTCAGCCCAAATTCAGCTAAAGCTGAAAATGATTGATAGGTGGCAAAGTTGTGTTCATCTTTTTTTCACGTTATATGAAGACATTTTATGAAACTAGAACACGCTGATTGTTGTTGTGTACAGAACCACCAAACAGGCAGTGCGGTGACCCACTTTGAATCCAACATCTGCAATTTGAGCATCGCTGCATTTTGCCATGTTTGCGTAAATGAATAACTTTTTCAGCACAGATGATGAGGAGGACAGTTTTTATTTCAATACATTTTTATGTGTCAGAGCTGGGCTGGGAGGCATATTACTGTAGAGTGAATGCTGAAAATTGGGCATGTCTTATTACCGCATTAATGCGATGCAAAGCTGCTTGCATGTTTGTTTCTGCCCCTCCGACAAGACAGACGCTATATGTGCTGCACGTATGATGGGGCTGCAACACTGAGATCTCGACATCTTCCAAACACATCACCCTCAGAACAAATACAGTTTCCCCAAATAAACCTACGTCAGTCTTTTCCCCTCTCTTCTCTTTGGAAAATAAATCAAGAATGTCAGCTTGACAATCAACATTACAGTGTTTTTACTCTTCGAGCCCTGCCCCCCCCCCCGATCCTTCACCCAGAAAAGTTTAATAAATGTGCAAATGGGAAGAAATGCTTGGATAATTGAGGGTTGTTTTTAAAGGATGGATTCCTCACAGGATGCAGAGAGAGAAAACCTTTGATTATGTCATGAAGATATTTACTGCTTTAGAGCTGTTTTCCCTCAGAAGCAGGTAGAACTATGCCAGATGGCCGTCTGGATCAGTGCCCTGGTTCTGGTTTCAAAAACAGGGGGGTAAATAGCGGTCCCAGATCTTATGCCAGTTCTCCTCCATTAGCCTGATGGCTCGCATTAAGAGGCCACTTGGGCATCTTTCACAATGTTTTTTCTTCTTCTTCTTCTTTCCTCTTTATTCTGTTTGTTTGTCTCTTGATGGGAGTGATTCTAAACCAATCTGCCCACATTTCGTGCCGCAAGTAACAACATCGAGAGGGTTAGATTGCACTGAAAACAAACCAGCCTCCCCGGAAGCAGACCCTGTCCTGGCGTTGGCAGCATGTGAACTCCTCTGTGAGTGCATACGTTCAGACGTGAGGGCGCTGGTGGGAGGCGATGTGTGATGTCAGGGGAGGTTTAATGGCTGTCTGTGAGCAAGGCTGTTTGGCCTTTATTGAAGGCGTCAGGTGAGCGCAGGGAGCCTCTTCTTAGAGAGTCGACATGGATCTCCCGTCTCTGGCCAACAAGCCATTTGGCCCTCCCTGAACGTCTCTACTTTTCATTCTCTCTCTCTCTCTCTCTCTCTCTCTCTCTCTCTCTCTCTCTCTCTCTCTCTCTCTCTCTCTCTCTCTCTCTCTCTCTCTCTCTCTCTCTCTCTCTCTCTCCCCCCCCCCCCCCCCATCCTCACCCATCTATAGCAATGCCAATGGTCTGAGGCGTCTGGGAGCTTGAAAGTGAATGAACAAAAGAGAGAGAGGGAGACAGAACTGCCAATGAAGAGAATAGCCTTTGGCTTCTTCTGGCCTTTTATCTCTCATCTCTGATTGTATTTTGCCCCCTGGTGAATTGTTGCAGGACCATGGTGCTGTTTGATTCCTCTGCCCCAGCACTAAGAAGAGCATGGCCACGGCAACACAATGCCGCACAACA
Source organism: Lampris incognitus (assembly GCF_029633865.1). Lineage (NCBI taxonomy): Eukaryota > Metazoa > Chordata > Actinopteri > Lampriformes > Lampridae > Lampris > Lampris incognitus. The sequence continues at coordinate 23,002,477 of NC_079227.1, forward strand.
CAACGCAACACTCCAATTCGGTTGAAGGGAAGCTATGAATAAATAAGAAAATGGAAGAATTGTAGAAGAGAGAAATTTTTTTTTCCAGAGTGGAGCAGGAGGGAAAGTGAACAGGAACAAGAATGTAGTAGCGAAAGAAGCAGAGAGGCCAAACAGCAAAATTCCTATACTCTGTCAACACGAGACCAGAAAGCATGAATGACTTGCACAGCCAGAGCCATTTGTTTTCTTCCTCATTATATCCCCAAGCTTTTCCCCTCTGGCAGTGAACTACTTCGTTATGCATTCAACCAAATGCACAACTGGTGTGTTTTCACACCTCCAGAAAGAGCAGGAAATATGTGCATATGCGTATGGAACATATACATGTGATTTCACGCATTGACACTTCTGACATTCATTGCTGTCGAGGAAACTAGACTAAAACCAAGCAAAGTAAATAATTTGCTGGATGCCTATGGCAACACGCTTGCCAGTTGCAGCGCACGTAGGAACTTTAAAAAGATGCTTATGTTTAATCTCAAATGTGGTATAAGGCAGAAGAACCAGCTTTCATGTTAAACTTAATTGCACGAGAGAGGAGCAGGCCAAAATTCGTCATGTGATATTTGAGCTACGTATTAGATGTTCAGGCCTGTGGCGCAGAGCCATTACTTAGACCTCCATCAATGTCTTAGATGGCAGCAGGCGGGCCCTACACGGTATCTTTGCTAAGTCTTCTCATGAGTCGACATAGCCATGGTTATTTCACTGGTCTCATTTTGAACACTGCCAACACTCAATAGAAACGAGTGTATATGGGGCGCATCCAGGTAGTGTGACGGTCTATTCTGTTGCCTACCAACACAGGGATCGCTGGTTCGAATCCCCGTGTTACCTCCTTCTTGATTGGGCGTCTCTACAGACACAATTGGCCATGTCTGCGGGTGTGGGTATGTGTCCTGGTCGCTGCAGTAGCTCCTCCTCTGGTCGGTCGGGGCACCTATTGGGGGGGGGGGATAGCGTGATCCTCCCACACACTACGTCCCCCTGGTGAAACTCCTCACTGTCAGGCAAAAAGAAGCGGCTGGCAACTCCACATGTATTGGAGGAGACATGTGCTAGTCTGCAGCCCTCCCCGGATAAGCAGAGGGGGTGGAGCAGCAACCGGGATGACTCGAAAGAGTGGGGTAACTGGACGGGTAAAATTGGGGTGAAGAAGGGGGGGGGGTCCTTAAAAAAATGAAATGAGCATCTATGGAGACTTTATTTGTGGTGGCCAGGAGCTGTCTGGTCCGGTTAGCCAGACCGGGCCCTGCTGGCTTAGTCTGTGCACGAGCAGTAGTTCGATCTGATCCCTAGGCTTTCAGAAGCCTTATATCCGAATCCATTGGGGATGATGGACAACCCGCAGTCTGAAGTCTACCTTTCTATAGCCATTAACCCATCATTTCCCTCTCCAAGCCCTCTGTGTTGTCTTTATGTACGGCCCTCAACATATTACCTTGTCTCCACACCTCAGAGGGAAAGAAAGAAAGAAAGAAAGGGAGAAGTTTTTTGTTATCCGTCAACATCAATATATTACCTCTGTCCATCACTTGCTCTCCCCATCTTTGGCTCTCTTTCCACCCATTCTGAGCTCATTTTGAGTAGTGGGCACAGTGCGGCAGATGGGAAGGATAGAAACATGAGAGAGAGAGGAAGAGAGGATTCCCAGAAGAACGTTTTTTAGGGCTATCTCTGCTAGGGATGGACTCAGACTGATAGGACACGAAGAGGAGAAGAGGTCTGTTTCGGGGAGGTGGCATCAATCTCAAACTCATTTGGTCTGTGTCATCTATTGATACATAAGTTTTTGGTTTTTTTTTATATATTGAGAGAACCCATCATTTCTTTCGAGAAATCTAAAGTGTGTTGATTCTCTTCCTCCCTCACCGATCCCTCACTTCATGCTGACTCACATTAAGTGTTCGGTTCTGCTTTAGTTTTGTACGTATTTGTTCGTCTGTATGTTTTTCTCGTTTTTTTTTTCTTTCTTTTTTTTTTTTGCTGCTGCCATTGATTGTATCGCAGCGGGGAAGAGGGGTTTCTATGCGCTTATAAGCCCTGCTTCTATGGAGCCGAGGCAGAGTTGATTGATCGGATCAGCCTCGGGGTAAAAGTGTGTTGATTAATCCCTCTACGAGTATGACAAGTCTATATAGAGCGTCTTGCACCCTGTAGATGAAAGTCTGGGGAGCAAATAAACATCACCGCCTTAAACACAAACAGAAAGCAAACAGCCAGCATGTTCCACAGTGGCTTGTCCTTTGTGTCTGCCCGGGTGTCTTATTCACTGAAAATGCCCTGTCAGGTTCCTCAGAAACGTGCTGTTTTAAACGAAAATGATCAACAGCCGCTGCAGATGACATTATTTCCAAGAAAAGCAGATTCCTCCGCAGTATAAATTGTAGATGACAGAAAAGCCAGCGCTGACCTCTGAAACTTTATTTTCAGCATAATAAGCAGCGTCAGGGCGTCCGGGGTGGCATAGCGGTCTATTCCGTTGCCTACCGACATGGTGATTGCCGGTTCGAATCCCTGTGTTACCCCCGGCTTGGCCGGGCATCCCTACAGACACAATTTACCGAATGTAAGTATGTTTCCTGGTCGCTGCACTAGCGCCTCCTCTGGTCGGTCGGGACGCCGGTGTGGGGGGTAACTGGGGGGAATAGCGTGACCCTCCCACGCGCTACGTCCCCCTGGCAAAACCCCTCACTGTCAGGTGAAAAGAAGCAGCTGGCGACTCCACATGTGTTGGAGGAGGCATGTGGTAGTCTGCAGCCCTCCCCGGCCCAGCAGAGGGGGAGGAGCAGCGACCGGGATGGCTCAGAAGAGTGGGGTAATTGACCAAAAATAAAATTGGGGTGAAAAAGGAGAAAAAGGAAGGGGGGAAAAAAGACTACATCAGTACCAGCGAGGGCTAGGGTGCTAAATCTATTGGGCTATGTCCTGTAAGTACGCCCCACCCCTCAATTGTAACTGTTGTATATACTGTACATATGTAATCAACCCTCACCGACCCGGCCTGATTCCCCCCCCACCCTCCACCCCCACCCCCGGGCCCAGCGGGTAAGTCCGGGGCTGAATATCTTTCCTAGTACACCACTGCACACACACACATATACACACATACACATGAACAAACACACCCACACACACACACACACACACACACACACACACACACACACACACACACACACACACACACACACGTGTGCATACCACACTCAGTGGCTTGTAAGGAGCAGTCAGTATAGAAAGTAGCTCCTCAGTCCAAACAGGTGGTAAAGCGTTAAGTCAAAAGACTAGTTTACCATCAACGATGTGTTTTTCTATGGAATAATTATGTGGGAGAAAAGTAGGAGAAAGGAGTTGGAATTAGTGTAAATACACTATGATACGGGAGTGCTGGCACCTTTGCAGTTTATGAATTTCCTCTCTTACAAGGATTTTCCATTTTTAGGCATTCACTCTAGGATTGGATCACACAATATTTTCTCAGCACGAAGCCCATTCACAGCCGCTCATTTCACTCCGCTGGCCATGTATGGCTTCCCACAGATGAATTCCATTGCAGACAGAGTATTTATGGGGGCCCATTCATCCTGTGTGGCAGGACAGGCCATTGTTGGGGTAAAGGAGTGCTATAGGGCCCTGCCATGCTTCTAGCAGGTCTCTTTACAGGAGGCCAGCTGGAAGATCAGAGGAGAGATTAAACGTGAATCTATAATGTTGGAAAGGAGGGGCAAGCGGGGAGGACGAGCAGGAAGGAGGTTGACCTTCAGAAGGCCCTGTTTCTCTCCCTCCACTTTTTTCCTCTCTATCCTTTAACACTCTCCCCCTTGCTCACACACACAAACATCAACACTTACATTCACACTCCGCCATGGCGGTAGTACACTGGGAATTGCTGTAGTGAATGTTTTATAGCTGCGGGCAGGCCCCTAGCATGGGCCCGCGAGGGGTAATGGGTAGTGCCTACTGCCGAAGCCAAGAGCAGGCAACAACCAGGCCTATTCAATTAAATCCCAGACTTAAGTGGTGGTGGTGGAGGGGGGGTGATCACAGGGGAGCGACACATACACACATACACAATGCACAGACATACACAATGCACAGACGCACACAACACACAGACACACACACAAACATGCACACACAAGGCACAGACACACACACAACAACACAGGTGCACACAATGCACAAACACACACAAAATGCACAGACACACACACAACAACACAGATACACACAATGCACACACACACACACAATGCACAGACATACACAGCCCACAGACACACATACACACAACGCACTGACACACACACAATGCACAGACACACACACATAACACAGATGCACACACACACACTCATTTGCCCTTTGTTTTAAAAAAAAACAACAAAGGCTATCTTCAGGAAGGGGATGCACAAAGGATTGCCAGGGGAGAAGAGGGAAATGAAATAGACGTGCCATTAGAAACCTTTATTACTTTTTTATCAGAAAGTGGAGGATAAGCTCACTGGGTTCTACGGCGGGGCGGGGGGGGGGGGGCTGAAGAGGGAACGAGAGATCAGGGGACTAATAGAGAAAGAAAGACTGAGAATGCCAGAGATAGGGGGAGGGCCGAAGTGAGCAGGAGAGATGGGGCGCTAATAGAGCGAGCCAGAGAGAGAGAGAGAGAGAGAGAGAGAGAGAGAGAGAGAGAGAGAGAGAGAGAGAGAGAGAGAGAGAGAGAGAGAGAGAGAGAGAGAGAGAGCAAATGACTAAGAAGGAAAAAGAAAGATTAAGGCGAGCAGAACAGTTTGTGTCAGAGGGAAAAAAATCAGACGGAAGGGGGAAGGAACGGACGGCAGCCTCAGAGGAAGTTTTCACATTCTTGCCTATCAGGTTGTCTCCATGGCAGAAAGGGGTGCAGCATGAATGGGCCGTTGGAGCTGGAATGCTTGCCAGTTCCTTAAAAGTCAACTATTTGGCAGGAAACTGAAGACTAGCTGTGTGTCCTCTGCTCCCGATAATGTCCTCCCCCAGCCCTTTTACTTGGCTCACACAGAGAAAGTGTTGTCTGCAGAGGAAATGTGAGGGTTTTAAATGAATGAGTGGTGCAATGGTGTGTGTGAATGTCTTTTTTTTGGGGGGGGGCGTATGTGCTTGAGCCCCTCCCATGGTCATCCCAAACAAATACTGTTATGTGTCTGTCAAGTGCTAACACTGATGGTGGAGGTGGTGTTTTATGGTGGGGAGGGTTGATATGTCTCTGTGTGTGTTAACATGTGCAGCACGTGATTGTGAATGTAAGAGTCCGTCCCTCCATCCATCCATTATCCAAACCACTTATCCTACTCTCAGGGTTGCAAGGATGCTGGAGCCTGTCCCAGCAGTCGTTGGGCGGCAGGCGAGGAGACTCCCTGGACAGGCTGCCAGGTCATCACAGGGCCCACACACACACACACACACACACACACACACACACACACACACACACACACACACACACACACACACACACACACACACACACACACACACACACCTAGGGAAAATTTAGTACGGCTGAGTCACCTGACCTACATGTCTTTGGACTGTGAGAGGAAACCGGAGCACCCGGAGGAAACCCACGCAGACACGGGGAGAACATGCAAACTCCACACACAGGACGACCCGGGACGACCCCCAGGGTTGGGCAACCCCGGGGCTCGAACCCAGGACCTTCTTGCTGTGAGGCGACCGCGCTAACCACTGCAGCACCGTGCCGCCTTGCTCAGTTTAGCCTCTCTTAATTTTCGCATGTTCATTAGCCCATTAACCCATTAGTTCAGTAGAACGTAAGGAGTCTTTTCAATTTTGTGTCTTGAACTTGGATTTGGGCTTGCTTGTGCATGCCCTGGTGTTTGCCCATATTTGTGTGTATTTGAGTGTACGTGTGTGTGTGTGTGTGTGTGTGTGTGTGTGTGTGTGTGTGTGTGTGTGTGTGTGTGTGTGTGTGTGTGTGTGTGTGTGTGTGTGTGTGTGAGTGATTTGATACTGTGTCCCTCGCTGCACTTTTGCATTTACACATCCTTGAAGTTGTTAATATCGTTCTCACCCATCTGGGATGATGTAAAGATGTCTCAAGCAGGGTTTGATACAACCTCCTATGCTGCACATTGAGGGGATAGAATCCACTCAGTTGCACTATCCTTCACACACACACACACACACACACACACACACACACACACACACACACAGATGAAACTTCTGTCTCTCTCTCTCTCTCTCTCTCTCTCTCTCTCTCTCTCTCTCTCTCTCTCACACTCTTTCTGTCTGTCTATAATCTCTATCTGTTTGCTGCTCTCTGAATCTCAGTGTGTTGTTTTATTGACATCATTGGAGAGTAGAGAACAGAGTTGGAATTGGTTTGCAGTGAGGGGACAACTCTGCACTTGACTTGTATATGTGGGCTCTCCTACCCAGACCCCTATTGTTTAGGGGCTATCTTCTGGTACTCCGACCCTCACTCTCCTACGTTCTCTCTATCTCTCTGTCTCTGTCTCTGTCTCTGTCTCTGTCTCTCTCTCTCTCTCTCTCTCTCTCTCTCTCTCTCTCTCTCTCTCTCTCTCTCTCTCTCTCTCTCTCTCTCTCTCTCTCTCTCTCTCTCTCTCTCTCTCTCTCTCTCTCTCTCTCTCTCTCTCTCTCTCTCTCGCTCTATGTCACTCTCTCTCCGCTTCTCTTTCCTTCTCTCACATCCAAGCTTGAGGGGATGTATCATCTTCAAATGGGGAGACATCTCATCGGAGACCAGAGGAATGGAGTGGAATGCTAATTGTACTGAGCAGCTGCTGGAAAAAGCAATAAGAAATTACATTAGCCTGCAGACAAGTACACACACACACACACACACACACACACACACACACACACACACACACACACACACACACACACACACACACACACACACATACATATCAACACACACACACACACACACACAGAAGCATACACATTTACTTACTCTTTGGGTAATGTGTGTGCTAATATTTTGCATAGTTAGTGAGCATGCTAATGATAATGCTACAGCAGCAATATAACTGTTTACCCCTCTTCTAAAGGGATCCGCTGTGACCTCACACAGTTGTGCACAACAAAAATATCCACGCATGATACACACACACATGCACACACACACACACACACACACACACACACACACACACACATACCCGAAATCACACATGCACACATAAACACACTATGACATACACCCTGTGATCCATGCAGTAATCCACTCACCATGTTCAAACCTGCGGCTGTTCATACCGCTTACGGAAAATAGATGATGATACCACAATGATATCATAACCCGTGTGTGTGTGTGTGTGTGTGTGCGTGTGCGTGTGCGTGTGCGTGTGCATGTGTGTGTGCGTACGCGTGGCATGCTGGCCCATTATCTGTGACTTAGAGCCTATCGCCAGCACGGATGAGGTCCATGGTTAAGTGCCTGTAATAAAGGTCTTAAGTGCTCTGGGCCAGCCTAAAGCTCAGAGGCCATTTACGGCAAAAAGCTCAGGACCCCCCACAACCCATGCACCCTGCCACCCCTCAGCATCTTATGTATGTAAATGATTCTGTTTGAGATAACCACTCCTTGGATTCCAACGTAGCAGAGCTGCAGGAAGGATTAGAGGCACACAGATGTGTGAAATGTAAATAGCAGCCTGGAGGAAATGGTATCTACCTCATACAGATGATGGGAAGTGATTAAATGGGAAACGGGTTGGGGATGAGATGGGCTGAAGGGGGGGGGGTAAATATAGCTTAATGGTTTACACTCACATCCTATCTATTTGACACATATTGTGAGTCCCTGTGTATTTATCAATTATACAGATGTGGGAAAAAGTGTCAGCAAATGTGAAGTGTGTGAATTACTCAGGTTTTGAAGCTGGCTCGGCTTTAATTGGTTTTGCCTTGTTGCAAAGGCCGGTTTATCTGGAGTGAGTGTGCAGTTCAAACACAATAACCTTGATTCAGACTCAATTTTCACCAAAAAAAAAAAGATAAAAAAATAGGTGAACAGCACCACAGCTCGGCCTGATAATTCCTCCCAAGCTGCAGGAATCCAGAAGCCGCTGCTCAGACAGCGTCTATTAGAGACAAGGCGAGGCAGGGCGAATTTCCCCCAGGCACATTTCTGTGATTTCATTTAGCCTCTTATCCCAGTGTGTTAATATGACTGTAACACCCCAGGCTACTCCCTCATGTTTGGATAAGGTGAGGAGAGCCTTATTCCCTCCGGCATACTGCTAGGCATACACCGACATGCATATTCATCGGGGCAGACGGAATGATGTATGTCGGTTGCGGTTTTGGTCCTTTTGTTTTCCACTTTGGCATTTGCTCATCTTCCCGGGCTTGCTGTTGCGTTAGTGTCGTGGGACAGATAAGTGTGATGCACTTGACGCCCAGTAACAAGGTCTCGGAGAAGAGGCGAGCGCACTTCATTTTCCTTTCTACGACTCACTCCCCTCTCCCTATTCTCCCCTTTCTCACGTCCCCGAGTGGCAAAAAGGATTGAAATTTGTGTTTAAGTCTGTCTTCTCATTCTTCCCTTGTGTCAATCTTACAAAAGAGCACGGCTAAGTTTTACCAGCAAAGGCTTTTGAGGCCAGACAGTCAGACATGAGCAAAGAGCTAGACTGTCCACAGCCACTGTGGGGATTTATTTTATACATATTCTGACCGCTGCATACTTGTTGGCCCTTTACAAAACAGCACTCATTGATATTCCACAATCTTCCCTGCCATTTTCATATCCTGAAAGCCTGAGCTGCTAAATGGCTTTAAAAAAAAGTATTATGAAAATATGCTAGTCCAGGGGTAAGCTTCAGCCCTTTTCAGCTCAGAGCCTTTAAGCTCGCTGCTTTTAGTGAAAGCCACAATTTCCAAATGTTCCCAGAATCCACAGTGGCTGCTCCACAACTTGCGTGGAACAACTTATTCCTTTGTTTCGCTTGTTTGTTAGCGGGCCTCTGACCCAATCGAGTCAGGCCGCATGCAGAAATCCACACGGCAAAATCCGCACACCGCCCAAAGCCAAGGAAGTGACGGCGTTATGAACGGCATGTCGGCTGGCTTGCCAATCTGTTTACCTAGATAGCTCGGGGGGTACAACGTGAATCACTGTGCTGCAGGGATGAGTGAACAGTATGATAGAGGTTCAAGCTGATATAGCAGTGTGTTTTCCAGCCGAAGTTGGCAGACCATTTGTAAACCGAGGCAACCCCTATGCATCCAATTCCCTTTAAGCCCCAGCGGTCTCTTGGTTCAGTTTTATCTCGTGAAGCAGTATCAGTTTTGTTCTATGTCCAGGAAGGATGAGGGGGGGAAAAAAAGAGGGTGTGAAAAAATTTTGGTAATATAGATTCGCTGTGTTATCAGAAACGGTATAGGAGTGGATTTGGGAAGTCATCTCTGTTGTGCGTATAGGAGATAGAATATGGGCACACCCGGTGCTTTATCCCATTGCCAATGCACTCGCATGTGCTGGGTTGCATGAAGTGAATGCAAAGGCGAAGGAGAAGGGGATTAAGAAGAGAGAGAGAGAGTGTGTGTGTGTGTGTGTGTGTGTGTGTGTGGTGCTTCTGACAGGTTCTTAGTCAGTGGCGGGGGCTTTGAGCCGGGCTGGTGGACGCTGCAGAGTGAAGGGAGGATTTTCAGGACATCTGCTTTGTCGGCGCCAAAACAGGCCAAGATGGGCTGTAAGCTCAGCGGAGCTCCAGGAGAACAAAGTGCGGGCTTAGCGTCCACTGAGGGAGGAAAGCGGCACTCGCTAATTCTGTTAATGCTCTCTTCAGATTTTCAACGTTGCTTCCTCATTAGCAACATTGTCCTTGTTTAATTATTAACATTAATGAATTACGTTTTCAAAGAGCATAATAGATATTGCACAACATTGCCTGTTGTGTTTTCCTTTTCGCCATGGGAGGAAGTGGACTGTTTTTATGCGGCGCGGACAAGCGCTCATCACCAGCCAGTATGAAGCATGTCCTCTCCATCTCTCTTGAAAAGGGTTCCCCTTCGCCCAGCTGAACAACTCCAACGGGGAAACGGCATCACAGCAACGGACCGACTACAACGAGCCCTTATGGGGATGGGGATGGGGATGGGGATGGGGGGGTTGAGAATGAATGAAAGAGGGAGAAAAGAAGTGATGGAAGAAAGGAGAGGGAAAAAAATAAGTGGAGGAAATGAGTAGTGAAAAGTGACAGTGAGCACCAGAAAGGGAGAGCGAGAGGAAGGTGAAGATGGAGAAAGAGACATTGGTGTTGTGAGCACCATACCGTCCCTCGCTTCTCTGCCCTCTCGTGGGTAGTTCAAGGAGTCAAGCTGAGGGGGATCTGGAGGTTTTGGCCTCCTCTGACTTCTCTAAAACATTCGCCCCGGCTTTCATCTGACTGTCAAAGACTCCGATGAGCTTTGAAAAGACTTTTAAAAAAAGGGACTTTGGAAGAGAATGAACTCAACTGCACACATGCTACCCTTCATTCCTCACGCCGACCCTCCAACCACAGTCCCGAAAAAAGTGGAGAGAAAGTCTGAGTCATAGCCCCGCTGAACCCAGGGGTTCAGATGTACGTTGAAACAATAGCCTGTTATAAAAAGCTGTCAGTAGGGATAAATACAGTAGGAAAGTTGATATGGTATGCCTCGACAGGCCACATTATTCTCCGTGTGTGTGTGTGTGTGTGTGTGTGTGTGTGTGTGTGTGTGTGTGTGTGTGTGTGTGTGTGTGTGTGTGTGTGTGTGTTTGGGTGGTCATCGAATACAGCTGGGCCGCTGTGGTTGACTGAATACCTCCATCTGAAAACATTTTGTTCTGGTCTGTTGTTTTAACTGGAGATGTGCGGAGTGTGTGAGTGTGGTAGTTGAATACACACACACACACTCAGCGACAGACATGCACACACACACACACACATAAGCACACACACACACAGGCTGATCTTATTTCCCTTTGTCTGGGGGACTAACTGAAAGGACGGTGTGATCGAAGGGACTGACTCGTCTCTTAAAATAGCAGCTCTGAACAGAGTGGGAGAGACTCGGCATCTGCAGATAACACACAGGGAAGAGGGGGAGCGGGGGGGGGTTGTGTATAGAATCGAATGACAAGAGCGAGGAGTCCATTTTACCTGAAAGCGTCAGAGGGGTTACTGGCAGAGGAGCATACTGTCTCGTCTGTGTGTGTGTGTGTGTGTGTGTGTATGTGTGTGTTTGTGCGTTTTAGCGTGGTTGGGAATAATTACGGGTAGTCCAAGCATTAGCAAGTACAAGAAATGTTGTTGTTTTGTTGTGTTTTTCCCACCATCACGTGGCTCCAGTATTGGTTGTGATACCTACCGGCACACAAAACGGCCGCATGCCGTTCTGTGTACTGCGACTGGGCAGAGAAGATCTCGTGCTCTCGCCGACTGCAAACACACCCAGAGCCAAAGCCAAACATCACTCGGTATACATAGATGCATACATAGATACATACATAAGCACATGTGCACTTACACAAACAAACATATGACTGCTCAAATCCCGCCAAGCTCACATAAAGTATGCATACACAACACAGGTCAAGCACGCACCCTGAAATGTTGGCCTGCGTGTGTGCACACATTACAAACAGTCGCATAGGAACCGAGGTATCTTGTCACATCTGCTCTTGTGAGGAGTAAACTTATCTCTATTCCGCAACACAAATGCATGCACGCTTAAACAAACACCTACACACTCAGACACCTACACACACACACACACACTCAGACACCTACACACACGCACACACACACACACACGGACACGGGGGCACAGCGTAATCCTAAAAGTGGTGTATTGCAGTAATAACTTTGCTGACTGTAATGGCTGATCTTGCGCCATGTGCAGCGGGGTTGAATCCGAGGCTTAAACGAGCGCACAATGCCTCTCAGGAGAGCCCCTAAACCCTGAGCCCTCCGCCGCCAAACACACACAAAACCAAAACAAAAATACTCCGAGACACGTCCTTACACAATTAGTCAGCCAGCGCTTCTCCACACACTCCATTAAAGTGGCTATTAATGCTACGTTTTCCAGACCCGCCTCAGCTAGCCTAATTAGCATCCCCCACCGCCGCCGCCCTGAAACTAACTGGCTACACTTGAACACCTCCACCAGACACTCTGACCTTTCCCTTTTTTGGGTGGAGATGAGAGACATAATTTAAACATATATTTATCTCTCCTCCCATTTGCAGTTATCTGCTGGTGACAGGCGAGGGACCGCATGTTCGGGTACCGGGCCCTAAATACCCACGAATAACCCGCTCTCTGTCACTCGCCACTGGTCCCTGTGTGGCTGGGAGCCCGGCGCCATCGCTCTGTCCTCCCAGCCCGAGCGATTAATTCTGTTAAGCAGACAATGACCACTGAAAGCATCATGTGGGACAGCGTGTAAATCATTGTAATTATTATTGACATTATTAATATGAGCGGGCCTTTGCAAATATTGTCGGCGATATTATTTTCATTAGGGCCGAGCGGAGGGAGGGCTTTGGGGGGGCGACCATTGATCTGGCGTTGGTACTGTGTCGGTGGCCATGTTTCACGGTGCGCAAACGTTTCATTCAACTCGGAGGCTTATTACATTACTTTACTGCCCTTGCAAGACAAGTGTTGCCCCACTTTACTCTATTTTTTTCTTCTTCATTTTTATTTGATCGGGCAAAACAATAGGGGAGACGATTTTTCTGAAAGTAGATATGCACGGGCACGTTTGCCTTCATCTGTGTGTGTGTGTGTGTGTGTGTGTGTGTGTGTGTGTGTGTGTGTGTGTGTGTGTGTGTGTGTGTGTGTCCGCTCTAGTGTCTGTGGGAACTATGATCTCCCTGTGAACAGACTGCTCGCAGGAAGGGGGACCGAGTGTCCGCCCCGCCTTAGCAAACATGCATAATTGGGCAGTAAAGCTCAATGTAATTGTCAGGTTTTACACATGGGGGGGGATTAATCCCAGCGTGTTTGCCCTGCTGCTGGACTAACAGGACTGATGAGAATGGTATCCTTTCACAATAACATGGTGGCACCACTAGAATAGTGAAAGTAAAACAATAAATTTACATAAAACAGTAAGGCCTATTGCACCTGTAGGATTTTTAAAGTGGCACCAGGTAAGTTTTAATTATTTTTTTATGTTGACCCCTTTTTTTCCCCAATTGTATTTGGCCAATTACCCCACTCTTCCGAGCTGTCCCGGTTGCTGCTCCACCCCCTCTGCCGATCCGTGGAGGGCTGCAGACTACCACATGCCTCCTCTGATACACCTGCTGCTTCTTTTCACCTGACAGTGAGGAGTTTCACCAAGGGGATGTAGTGTGTGGGAGGATCACGCTATTCCCCCCCAGTTCCTCCCAGAGGCGCTAGTGCAGTGACCAGGATACATACCCTTATCCGGCTTCCCACCTGCAGACACGGCCAACTGTGTCTGAAGGACGCCCGACCAAGCTGGAGGTAACACAGGGATTCGAACCGGTGATCCCTGTGTTAGTAGGCAACAGAATAGACCGCTACGCCACCTGGGTGCCCAACTTTTAATTATTCTTAAACGTGCAGTAACACGATACACGCATTTATTTACAACTTTTAGCTCGAAAAACTATGGCAGAAGATGTTCACAACCAAGTTAAAGTAATACACTTATATGACGCCTGTAGCTTTACTTGTCAGATCAAATGAAGATTTGAGGTCCAAAAACAATTTGCCCCTGCTCTTGATGGTTCGTTCTATGGTGCAAAATCGAGGTGAATTTTAATATTTTTTTGTCTAAAAGATAGCTACCGTAGTAAATCCATACTGTACCGTTGCTGAATCCCGTGTCAAGAATGCAATTTTCTGTCAGGTTCTCTAGAGCAGTGGTTCTCAACCTTTTTGGGGTCCTGGACCCCCTGCGTATTTTTGATCTACCCTGAGGACCCCTCCACCTGATCTTGGGGGAGGGGGGTTGCAATTTGATAGAAACAGTAGAAACTGCATTTTAAATTGCATTATAGCATTTATTCACTCTTTGGGGCAAAAATAAGAGCTTTCAGTTGTAACTTAGATATAGTTAACAAAACAAAATTCTTATGCAGTAACTTTCAGATATATGTAACAAAACAGAATATGTATTCAGTAACTTTCAGATATATGTAACAAAACAGAATTCTTATGCAGTAACTTTCAGATATATGTAACAAAACAGAATTCTTATGCAGTAACTTTCAGATATATGTAACAAAACAGAATATGTATTCAGTAACTTTCAGATATATGTAACAAAACAGAATTTTTATGCAGTAACTTTTAACAATGCAAACGGGAGCGAGATCTCTTATTAAAATACAATAAATTACACTTGTGAAACAGATGTAATTAGAGAAAAAAGTCATGTTACCCTTTATAGTTTAGGTAGATAAAGGTCTCAGTCACATTTGAGTAAAATAATCCTATTTCTATAAATGTCATAGGATCTTTTTTTTAAAGATATTTTATTTTCACGGACCCCTTGCAATTACACCACGGACCACTAGGGGTCCGCGGACCCCCGGTTGAGAAACACTGCTCTAGAGAGTAAAAGAGATTTTGGGCACATTTTCTGAACAGACCAATTTTGTGCAATGTCTTTTCAATTTTCCAAAATGGCTTCAGTTCTTCTTTCTTTTTTTTCCACTACCGCATTGTCAGACGAGTTAAGTTTTCCATTTCCTATCAAGACATGTATGGGTAAATCCCTTCCAAAAAGCCCAGGTGCTCTTCTTTCGCTTCACTGCATCTCGCCAACGCTCGCTAACCTCGCCCTGATTCATCTTTCTCCAAAAGATTACTCACACCTTTTCTGACGCTAAGAGCACAATGCGAAGTTGAGAGAGTACGCAGGGAGGCGTGGAGGGAGGGGAGCGCTGAAGAGAATTCCGGCTTCGGCGGGAGAACCCAGGACCAGGAGCACCGCTTCTGCCGGTCCTGCTGAGCATCGGAACGAGGATGACCTTTCCCACTTCATTTACATATGACACATCCAAACACACCGGCTCAAATTGAATGCTTACCAGCTCCGGTGAGGGCAGAAGAGAAACTCTTGTCAGTCATAATTTTAACTTCACGGAGGCTGGGAAAACAAGGATTTTTGAGGTGAAAGAATGTGTTTGAGGCTGAAGCGGGGAGAGAGAGAGCGAGAGAGGGGGGGGAGCGATAGAGGAGGCAGGCGATGCGGTGAACAGTGTTTATTTTTGAACAGTGATCCTTTGATCTGGCGAAAACATAAATATTGATTTACTTGCCGGTCCCAGTCCAGCCGCAGATGAGATCATGGAGGCCAACAGCATCTTTGAACTGTGAAGTCTGGTTTTGCACCTCTGGGGGGGGGGGGGGGCTGTGCAGGGTTCTGTGCTTAACTCCCCCCCCAAAAAGAGTAAATTCACATTTCAATATATATGGTACCACTTAACAGTAAGACATACTTTATAATGAGGGGCTGTGTTGCACATATCTGAATGCACTTTATGTCTGCGCTTGTCTGTGCTATGCCCTTTATGTCTATTACTGCACTAGAATGTCTGTGTTTTTATGTGGCAGCCTTTATGTCCAGGACAAATTTCTCTGGGGACAAATAAAGTAATCTTGAAACTTGAATCTTAATGGGTTTATAATGGTTACGTTACTTTATTAATTTTAACCTGTTTATTAATGCATTACAAACCAGTCGATAAGATGTTACAACAAAGAACTTTTGGGGTTTCCAGGTTTGGAAGCTCACATTTTATCAGTGCAAGAGAATAACCATAGACATTCTCTTGGAAACCACAACTAGCAAGGACTGCTGATTCACATCCTCCGCGAACTTAGAAATAGCACGACTTGAACACGTTGTGCGATGCATGCGCAAAAGTTGATTTTGGCACAGTACAGCAACTACAGTTACAGTGGTTAAGTTTAGAGTTAAATTTAGGTTGTGGGTAAATGGAAACAGTCATGATGTTCGACATCATCTCTATATGAGTTTTGCAGAGAAGTGTCCACTAGTGACGTCACTGGCAGACAATCTGCAGATGTGCGTGTTCGCCGATAGATTGCATTGTATAAGAAAATGTGTATAACAACACCATGGGGTGTTTTTATTTGCATGGGAAAACACAGAAATGTGAATAACAACACAGTTCAGTCTGTCTGCAAACCAGGAGGCAAGTTTTCACAGTCACGGACTGGCTGCCAGTGACGCCACCTCCAGACACCGGCATCTCAGAAGGTTGCTCAGTGTTATGGCTGTAAATGGAGCGTCATCCCTTCAACAGAAATAATGTTGAAAATCACCCCCCCCCCCCATAATTCTAGTGTTAGGTAGTGGTTAGCTCAGAGGGACTCTCCCCATGTGGGCTCCCAACCTGACAACCTAAAAATTATTTTTATTAACATGTTCTAACAGCTTATTACTGATTCATAACACATTAACAAATGTGTTATTGTGGCAGGAATGAGGAAAAACACAGGAGACCAAGGCGAGTTTGATGTTTATTCCTCAACTCCAAAAACCAACTGCAGCAGGAACAACCCTGCACCGGCGAGCCCGGGAACGTAAACCACACCCCCAGCTCACAGTCCTGCTGGGTGAGAGGCATAGCCCCTAGTGTCCGCCACACAATTAGCATTAATAAAGTAATTGTTAACCACTTATGAACCCTTTATGAAGTATGCCTTATTGCAAATTCCTACCCATATTATTTTCTACCTTTGTTCTCCCAAAGGCATGTCCATTTCCCTGCACTCCCAAGATTTTCACTATTGCACAACCCCCGTGGTGGATGAGGAGGGTGACGACTTCTCTGTGCATCCTCTGATGCACAATGAGTGGCCCCTAACCTCAGCCGTTCACCTCAGATTTGGGATGCTAGCGTATCATTCCTTTGCACCACATGTATTTATGTATAGTTGCCTGTAGTTTATTTATGATGTCTTAATGATGTGGTCACCACTATCTTGTCAGTCCACTCACCATCAATAGAGGAAGTGGTGGTGTATGGTACAGACTCCATGTCAGTCTGCTGTAACCTCATTATCAGAGAGAAGTGATTAAAGTAGAGCAAACTCCCCTTGTCGGGACTCTACAGTAACGCATTGTGGCATTTTTACAGATTTATTTTCATATTTGCATCATCTTCTGTATAGAAGAAGAGGTACACAACACTGCTTAGCTGTCTGTGGTGAAGTATATCGTAAAAGAATTTTTCAAATGAAGGGACTCACATCCATTGTAAGGCTTTAGTAGGCCTGTCACAGATGGCCATAAATCAGGTCATATATATATAATCCAGTGATTCAAGTAGGATTATTAGGACTATTTTGCTCCTTATTTGTTGAGCACTTTTCCCTACCGTTGAGTGTTTCTTTTAACAAAGTTATAGATTGGTGGATGGATAGAAAGATAGATAGACAGACAGACAGACAGACAGACAGACAGAGATAGATAGATAGATAGATAGATAGATAGATAGATAGATAGATAGATAGATAGATAGATAGATAGATAGATAGATAGATAGATAGATAGATAGATAGATAGATAGATAGATAGATAGATAGATAGATAGATAGATAGATAGATAGATAGATAGATAGATAGATAGATAGATAGATAGATAGATAGATAGATAGATAGATAGATAGTGGGTTTTTTTCCGGAAACAATCAATGGTGTAGATAAAAGTGTTCAACAATTATATATATACATTTACACACACACACACACACACACACAAACCATTTCAAAACGGATTATCTTGCAGTTGTAAATCTTGCAGTATGGACATGTGATGTTATTCTTCTCTAAATTGTTGAAAAAATAACTTGTGTACTAATCACCCTCCATTATAGTTGTGTTGCTTTTTTTAGCCACTTCTCTCTCACCCCCGCAATCACCACGTCTCATTTCTTGCAAGCAAAATAAGTAAACAGCTCCTATTTCAACTTTTCATAAGGCCCCAGGCATCGCTTCAGAAACGCCAACATTAAGCAAACCGCCAGCAAGCTATATGTGCTTCAGCTTTACCTTCGTTCCTCATTTTGCAAAACAAAAGTATGTGCCATGTTTTCTCGACGTGTGATTTATAGGCTCTTATTTGCGCAGTCCACAGCTGGGTTCCCGTCGAATCTACCCCGGCATGCAGGGACGAGGAAAGCAGCAAAAAAAAAAAGAAAAAAAAAAGAAAGTATTTTGACCCCCTTTCCTAGGGACTCTTATTTCTGAATTGGAGTGCAGGAAGTGCACTTCAGGGTAACAGCTATATTGAAACGCCTCTTGAGCGCTGATTGTACAGTCTGCACCCCTTGACCCTTTTCCAGCGCCGACCTCTATCCCACCCCCACCATCACCCCCCTCCCCTCCCGTAATAACTGCCGTGCAGTAATAGCCTCCGCAATGCCATTCAGAGCCCTTGTGGATTATAGTACACAGCTGGATTAGGGCCATCTCCCTCCACAACATCTGTTTTACCGTAGAGGCTCTGCAGAGATTACCGAGGGAAACCGCATGCTCTGTTACAAACACGCCAGCCCAAGATGTAATCTCATCAAGCGATTAGGGCGTGTTTTGTCTGGATATAGCATAAAGGAGGAGAACAAAGAGGCAGACTAGGAGAAAACAGGTGAGGAGAATGTGCCGACGTTGCACGTAGGTTGTTTTCTTTGCACCCAACCCAAACTGGGTTGCCTTGTCTCCCCCATTAAAATGCGAGTTCATTACAGCTTCCCCCCACACGTGCTCGTCATTAATGTGTTTGTGGTTTGCTCTTGGCCAAATCTAAAGCTAACAGTTATCCTAGCTCAAGCTGCACCACGCTGTCCTTCCGCTGCGGTCAATTTAAGAGATGGTAATAAAAGAACGAGACAGTGTATTAACCCTGGATGATGGCGTTATATTAGGGTTGACTCTCATTTCAAATGTCTCCCCCATTTGTGCGGCTTGAAAAAGTCAACCTCTAAAGTGTTGGGAGTCCACTGACAGATCTTAGTCAAGGCCTGGCACGTTCAAAGGCAAACGCTGTGGCCTTGGGTTGGCTTCTTCCTGATCCACATTCGCATCCGTGTACAGACGCGCACACACACACGCATACATGCACACACACCTCTCACTTTCGCTGGCAGATTAGCAGATGTTCATCTTAACCTGCCTTTCTTAATCACAACCATACATTTTATGAAAACACACACACACACACACACACACACACATACACACACAGACGATACTCCCCACCATCCACTACTAATTAGGAGCTAATTATCCAGGCAAGTGTAAACAATCTCAGCAGATGGCAAAAACGTGGCATTAGTGCTAATGACCTTGAGCTGTGTGGGCCTGCAGGGCCTCCAGGAGCAGGTCTCTCCCTCTTTATGATATGCTTTAGTTACATTAACTACTGCACATACACACAAACACACCAGTGCACACACACACACACACACACACACACACCATATACATTGATCCCTGACAAAAAGTCTCCTCTTAACTGGATGTCATCACACCTGTCATTGGGTTTCAGGTCTTGCGTTTGGTGACGTGTGTGTGTTTGTGTCCATGTGTGTATCTGTTGGCAGTTAATCTTGCATACTACTTGACCTATCAGCCTTTTTTTTTTTGCACAGTAGTGTATCATCACAAACTTCTCATGGTTGTGATGATTGAAAACCTTTGAAAAACGTTTGTTCTCGCTACCGCAGCTCCCTCTCTTCATTCACCCTCTAGCTCGCTTGACCACCGCTGCTCCCTCTCGCTGCCTGATCTAAGACAACCGTAGATTTGAGTCGTGCATGTGCACGCATGTGCACGGTTGACTTAGATCGGGCGGTGACAGGGTATAACAGCATTTCTCAATACCAAGTATGCCAGGTTCAGACTTGCGTCCTTGGTAGTTCGGACTTGGCAAGTTTTACTCGGGAGTATACGGTCATTCTGCAGTTGCAACAGCAGCATACTTGATGATGTCACCATCTCAGCTCGTCTTGTCTACTCCGGTTATCTTCACTCTAATGTATGTTTACAATAAAAAGAAATGTGATATAAAACACAACGCTACCTCTTTTGAAAATTTATATTTTGAGTGTTCCAAGATCCATGAGCTGTGGTGGGGAAAAGGTTGTGGAAGGTTTTTGCTGTGGATGTTGATGAATGAGTGAATGAGGAGAAACGAAATTAGACATTAGAAAATTGGACAAAAGGCATCAAAATGGATCAGATGCTGGTTGCCGTTGCCGAGGAGGCTGCCCAGCTGAGGAGGCGAATCTGTCAAAAGAAGAGCCAGGATGCGGTGGAGGACGGAGAGGAGACGTGTCATACTAGCGTGTCTCTCTAGCTTTGTACGTTTGTCTAATCATTACACTTTTTCGTTAACCTGTCTACCCATTTATCTGTAGACTTGACAGTTTACTTGGTACACCTAGGTAAAAACTAATCCATTTTATTGATTTATTTTTTTGTGTCAGCTGTAGTTTGTGGTGCTGTTGAAGTGTACGGGGTTATACTGAGAGCTGTTTCTAATATTTTGTCTATCCTCAGTCCCATAAATGGGATTGACAACCGCCTCTCAAAAACAGATTACATAAACAACTTGACATTATAACCTTGCTGAGGTTAACATTTTTTGCAGGGCTGTTGTATTAGGCTACAAAGGGGAGGGCGTCTGGGTGGCGTAGCGGTCTGTTCCATCTATACCAACACAGGGATCACCAGTTCGAATCCCCATGTTACCGTCAGCTTTGTTGGGTGTCCCTACAGACACAATTGGCCGTGTATGCGAGTAGGAAGCTGGATGTGGGTATGTATCCTGGTCGCTGCACTAGTTCCTCCTCTGGTCGGTCGGGGGCGCCTTGTCAGGGGGGAGGGGGAACTGGGGGGAATAGCATGATCTTCCCACATACTACATCCCCCTGGTGAAACTCCTCACTGTCAGGTGAAAAGAAGCAGCTGGTGACTCCACATGTATCGCAGGAGGCATGTGGTTGTCTTCAGCCCTTCCCGGATCGGCAGAGGGGGTGGAGCAGCGATCGGGATGGCTTGGAAGAGTGGGGTAATTGGCCAGGTACAATTGGGGAGAAAAGGGGGGGGTCAAAAAAAAAGAAAATACTACACGGAGGAGGTTTGATCCTTTTAATAATTTAATAATATTGAAATCGATTAGCCTACAAGTTCAAGTTCAACTTTATTTGTCCCGGTTTTGCAGCACAAAGTGCAACATAAAAACAAACGTGAGATCACATTAGTAAGAGTAACCCAGACTCATCTTATATTCCACATACATACCTGCCATTTGTCTTCTTGGTACTCCAGAGGTTTATACAGTTAGGTGCACAAACATCACTAGACATTAATGCAAGAAGTACCTGTACCTCATCTCCATCACGTACATCATTAGTCATTAAGCAGGACAGACTTCACCACAGACAGGACATTTCATGTCTATGATACCGTAATCATGTAGGCTACAGTAACTTTTCGACTCAGAACCTGGGAAGATAGGTGTGCTCTTACACTGCCTATCAAGCAATGAAAGGAATAGAAACCTTCTCAAGCACTGACCGAACAGGTCAGATGTTAGCAGAGGGAAATTTACTCTGGTAATACAGTTGATAACACAGGCGATGCAGAAGTCAATGAGATGGACCTGTCGGGTTACGGTGTCCGAGGAAGGCTTAACTGCCCAGCTCTCCGCTCCTGAAGAACTGCCTGCATGTCTGGGTGAACATGACTACATCTAGACAGTAAACCTGTCCAAATGTAGTCATGCTCCCTAGAAGTTTATATAGAACATATACAGCATATTTAAACACACACGCACACGCACACAAACACACACACACATATATATATATATATATATATAAAACTGCATAACTGTATGACTGTAAATAATTGTATATGAAAATAGGAAATTGTTTTGTTGTAAATATACACACTACACTGTTGCTTTCAAGAATGAATTGCCTGGTTTGAATTTCAAACGGAGCAATATTTATATAGAATGTATTTACAAGTTTCTTGAACAGAGACAGATATCACTCTGCTTGTGCTGTGGCTGCCCTTTCCTTCTCCTCTTTTATTGCCACTGCCACTGCCTCTTTCTCCTTCTCCTCTTTCCTCTCTGCCTGCACTTTCAGGAAGCCCAGAAGAGCCTGACTGTCACTGGACCTTCTTCCTATGTGGCTGACTGGCCCTGGCTTCTTCTGCAGAAGGGGCAGAGGCCGGTGTGCTGACCACACCACCTGTAGTGGCAGTCAGCTTTGCTGCAACAACCAGGGGCGGACAAATTGAGTGCTGCCCCTGTGGAGAGCAGCATCCATTACACTGTGCCACTGCCAGGTAGCAGCGGTCACACTACCGGCCTCTACCCCTTTGCCTTTGGGCTGGTCCCTAAGCGCTTAGAAATAGGGTATTAATCACTACACCTGTATTTGTCTTTTAAATTGTTCCACTTCTTTTTGGCCTGTTTGGCAGTTATTGCCAGGCCAGAAGTGATAACAAAGACCCTGGGCAAAAAAAATCAAACGAAAAAAAAAACATAAAGAATGATACACTGCCATCTCAATAAGACATTAATCATTATGGATGGAGACTGCCCAGGTATGTCTCCAACCCTTCCCCCAAAATACAGGCAATGATAATAGCACTTGAAGTCAATACTCAACCCTATCCAGTTTTAGATGAATTTTGCCTATCGGTGAAAGGACTCTTAGGCCGCCCGCCAGTCAATAACGGCTCAGATTTTCTCAGTTGCCCCATGATTAAAATATTGCTTAAATTTTGCACAATTAGCCATTATAATAAGCATAACATGTTTGTACAAAAGGAAGTAAAGGCGAGCAAATAAGTTGGCCAGAAGCACAAAGGCAGCATTCTAGTACAACAAAGTTAAATAAAGTTATATAAAGGTATGACCCTTATCTTTGCTCTCAGTCTGGGAACAAATAATTAATTTAGACTCTGAGACCAACGACTGATATACCCAAAACGAATTATATCTCATGTTTAACCATTACAGGAACATCAGAGTGTGCAGCAAATTTCAAAAGGACTTGCTGAGATAAGGCTGTTCTCAGCAGGGGTACCAATAGCGCTGACCACCTGGTCATCTTGATAGCATGTTGGCTGTCCCGCTAGCTGGACTTCACATCTCCAAAAACATCAGAGCAAATGTTCTATCTTGATAAATCAACTACAGATTTGAAGTTTAAACAACTAAATTCTTGCACATAATATCATAAAACTATATTCCGTGACACAACAACAGTAGTATTTCGAAAACTATAACTTACAGTTGTGAGTTTTCTCCTCCGACATTGCCGCTGGTAGTTGTGAAATATGTTCTGTGATACTTAGCTGTCCCAAGTCCACACGAGTCACCTCCCGATGCAGTCTTGATAAAAGAGGTGGAGCAAGAATGCATCCAGGCATTTGGACTGGACTTGGCTAGATGTGGACATTGAATTAGAACAGTACTTGGGATGTGACTGATGACATTTCACAAGTCCACAAGAACACAAGTACAGACAAGAACCTAGATTGGGAAAGGCCTTGAGTTTTGAAAATAAACGAGAAGTCGATCATATTTTGCAAGTCAGCAAATCTTTCACTGCTGATCTCAGCATAGGAGAACTGGAGGAAAACTAGATGAGCCAAAAGTAATAATCCCTGTCTTTGTTTTCATAAGATAATAAAGGTGGGTAAACAGTTAACACTCTTGCATGCACAACTCAATCTACAGTTGACACAGATCAGGCAGCGACACAGATCAGGCAGCAACATGATCAAAAGTTATGAAAAGGATTTTGATAATCCAAAAAAATGCGAACGTTATTAAGGAACAACTTCCTCTAATTTGCTGTCAAACCAGGAAGTGTTGCATGTTCTTGTCGCTGCCCAATCCGAGTCAACCATAGATAGATGTGAGTCGCGCATGCACAAGCATAAATGGTTTACCCAGCTTTATTATATTATGAAAATAAAGACAGAGTTAGGGTTAGACCAAAATGGTTGTATAGCAAACCTTTTCTTTTTGGAAAGTGCAAGTTCATATTAGACTTGGTCGCATTCGTGCAAAGGAGGCTGCACATCCACAGACTGACAGGCAAACAATTTTCGTTAGGTAGATTTTTATTAATTTTTGTGCACAGTTATGATTGTATGATCAAGATCCTCTCGTGGTTGTGGTGATTAAAAAACCTATGATAAACCTAGTTTATACTGCAATTGAGAGCTAACTCCTCTGCTGGTTTTTTGCCTAAGTCCAAGCAGGAAAGAAGGGGATATACGCCTGCATTCTTCTAGTCTGTAAATTCATACTGCGTTGTTTTAGCTGCCACCTGATCATATATTCTGATGAGCTTCATCAGCCAATTGTTGCTTGGACTCAGACAAGATCAAATAAGCACTGTTGTACATCACTTGAATATTTCCCCGAGTGGCTGTGTAGTCTCAATAACCCCTGTGATTTTGAACGAGTGCTGTTTTACCCTCTGATTCATTCATTGCACTCACAAGCACAACATGCTGTCACTCCTAACTGAAGTGCTTATGTGGTGCCACAGAGTTTGTTGATCATCAAGATCCAGGCCCTCTTTCCACCCACTGCTTTTTCTTTAAGAAAGGCAGCTTGAACTCCTGCTCAACTTGGGGGAGAATTGATTTCTGCCTCAACATCAAAATATTTCTACTCACTGGTTTGACAACCTTGATAATTACTCAAATGATATGAGTAAGAACATATATGGAGAGTGGGATGGACCTCATATAGCGCTTTATAGGGTAAAACAAATATAGAGCTTAAGGGATTTTATTAAACCTATGCAAAGATGGGTAAAAAAAACTAAAGAGAAAGAAATGGAATTTGAAAAGCACCTTTTTCTGTATGTGTGGTGATTGAGAGATATGTTGATTAGTGACATCTGGGGAGAGAGGACCCAGCAAGAGGCGCATCTTTGCTTGAGCGATGCTTCCCACCATTAATTACTTTTCTCATTCATTGGCTGAAGGATGCTGTTCATCTTTCTTACAAGCAGACAGCGATGGGAGACATTAGCCTCTAGGCTCTCATAGGTCAGTCTTAAAGCCCTACTCTGGTGTCAACCACCTGAATTAAATCTTTTATCATCTGCAAAAACAGTTTCAGAAATAGACATGCAATTCTCCCCATCAGTCCTTATGTCATTCAGGCAGTGTAGTGGGGAAATCTGAGATGAGTTGCACATTGCACCCCCTTCACTTGGTGAAAATCTGTCACTCCCACTCTTCTGTCAAATGAATCGATGATGATGATAACATGTAGATGAGGCTACTGAAGAAGGGCTTTATTATTATTATTATTATTGTATATGTTATTATATATGTTATTGTGTATTATACATATTATTATTATATATATTATTATTATTATAGTAGTAGTAGTAGTAGATTTTCATTGGGAGTGACGAAGAAGGACAGGATTAGGAACAATTATATTAGAGGGATATCTTAGGTTGGACGGTTTGGAGACAAAGCAAGAGAGGCAAGATTGAGATGGTTTGGACATGTGTGGAGGAGAGATGCTGGGTATATCGGGAGAAGGATGGTGAATATGGAGCTGCCAGGGAAGAGGAAAAGAGGAAGGCCAAAGAGGAGGTTGATGGATGTGGTGAGAGAGGACATGCAGGTGGCTGGTGTGACAGAGGAAGATGCAGAGGACAGGAAGACATGGAAACGGATGATCCGCTGTGGCGACCCGTAACGGGAGCAGCCGAAAGTAGGAGTAGTAGTAGCAGTAGTAGTACCTTGAAAAGCACTATACAAATGTGTTGTTCTTCAGAGTCCTAATTTTATCCTCTCTCTTTCTCTCGCTCTCTCTCTCTCTCTCTCTCTCGCTGTCTTTCTCTCTCTCTCTCTCTCTCTCATTGGTAACAAACACACCAACTCTCCATGGGCATCCACTGTTTACTTTCTTTCTTTTGCGATAGTCATTCATCTTATCATGTATCATTTATTCCCATTCTACTCCCTTCTCTCCATTAGTGGTCCATCTCCATACTAATACAGCAAAGCAAACTTTCCAATGTGGTCCAGTTTGTTTGGTTTGAGTGGCAGTCTACAAAATTTGAAGTTTTTCCCCCTTTGAAATGTATTTCCTACCTACCCTTTCCTCTACATATATATGTAGTGTATCCAAGCCATGCATCAACAAAAGACAACCTACAAACCCTAAAGCTGAGTTCAGACATGAAGCGACATATCACCAATGTTGCTGGTGTTGAAAGCCTTTGGGCCTATCCCTGTTTTTGTCTGTTTGTTTTGTTTTGCTTTGTTATTATTCCCGACTAAGTAAATCCGATGCGCTTACAAAATTCTAGTTAGTAGCAAAATAATCAATTAATCAATACATTTTAATTGATCAATTTATGTAATTTATTAATGCATTTATTGTTCGAGTCACCTCTTTCTTGGTATTCCATGTTTCATTAAATTGAAATTTTATGCAAATAATGTAACATTTTTGAAGTTTGCTGCCCTGTCCATAATGCCAAATGGCCTCCTGTCTCCCACAATGCTTGCTCTCAGGAAATGAGTGAGTCTTATGAGTTCCCAGAGTTAGTTTGTGTACGAACACATCTTAACAAGAAGCTCATACTCTCATGACTCAAGTTCTTCACTGCATATTTTCTAATGCAAATTGAATATCGCCTTTTATTATGGCTTTCATCAAAAAGAGAACAAAGTTATATAAAGCAGATTATCTGCAACATCACAACATATGCAGTGTTGTGGGTTTTTTTCCAGTTAGGGAAATGTGCTTCTTGCAGGGGCAACATCTGAAATGACTAATGAACACTTCACATCCAAATCGAGCTGCATCAAAGCTGGCCACTCAATCCAAATTGTCATCAGAAGGGCCTTCCCTCAGCTTTATCAGTTTAGAGTACATTTCAAAATTCCCCACCATTACTGCTAAATTGGTCCTGTTATAACATGGGCTTCCTGCCTCACACGGGCAAACCAGTCCTCTGCCATTCACAATAGAGTCCTCCTCGGCTGCTCTACAGTATCTCAGAGGAATAGCTGAAGTTAGCAGGAGAAGAGAAGAGCCCCTGCTCTTATTCCACAGTTGCTTTTAAGGTTAATGTTTTATTTCTCATCCTACATCACTCCATTCCCAGCACTGTAACACTTCAAAAGGTAATTAATTTTTCCTCCTTTGGCACGCGACATCGGCTCAGGCCCAGTTACTCTCAGAGAGAGTCACTTGTTCACTTGCCTAAGTGGGCGAAGAAAATTTGAGTGTTGTGGATTTAGAGTAGGTGTGTGTGGGGGGGTGGTAGAAGAGAATAACTTACGGGAAAGAGTGAGGAGGAGACAAAGGAAGGAGAAGAGCATGTGGAGATGAAGAGGAAACCAGGGGGCCACATGGTACAACCCCCATCTGTGGCATAAATGCCAGATCCGAGTGACTTCTGTCAGCTTCGCTAGTGGTTTTGAAGGACCTGAGCTGTCAGCCTCCTCCGTCCCATCTTGCCAGCTTTACAAAGGCCAGTCTGCCCTTTTTCCTTACAATGACAGCATTCTTCTTGCCAAGACAATGCATCACAGCGCTCAGCTTGGCTCTGATCTGCATCATAAAGGAAGTTGCATGATGCAGGTAAGAATAGGGCAGGTGCGGCTAATTGCTAGCACACCATTCTTACTCTTAGCTCCCTGTGGACAGAGAAAGAGAAAGAGAGAACACGTACTTTGGGAATTTTAATTTGACCTCGGATCATATCTAGCTTTTTTCACAAGCACCTTTGGAAATCCTGTCGTGTAAAGAAAAATTAGATTAAACTGAAATATCTATTGGAAAAAAGAAAAAAAAAGAAAAAGAAAGGCCGTGTATTCATGATTTTAGTTTGGCATGATAAGATGTGCTTACTTTGAGAGCAGTTCTACTTGTATGTGATAAAGATACTAAAGGCTTTTCACTTATATTTTCTCTGTAGCTTGCTGCTTCATTTACAATACAAGAGCAGAATAGTATGAGACGATGATACCCCCACTTTGCCTCCCTCCTTGACTCTTAAGATGGCAAGAGAAAGAGACAAAGGGGGGGGGGGTTCACACTTCATAGTACTGCCAAATTCAAATACAGTACATACAACACTACTCAGCACACAATAAGCCACTGCCATAGCTTCTACTGGAGCCTGTGTAGCAAAAGGATTCTGATGAGTCTCTAGGCCATCAGGGCAGAGACTGTTCATTACTGTTCATTAAGATATCCATAAAGAGAGACTGCACATTTATGTTTGGAACTGAGAAATGCAAGGCAGTCCTACTTCTCTGACATCATTGCCAAAAACAATAATAATTGCACATGCCTTGCTTGCTACTGTCGACAGCCTAATAAACCCACCTGTGGCAGGAGCCTCTGAATTTCTATTTACCAGGCCCTGCAATGAATTTGCCTCCTTCTTCAATAACAAAGTTCAGAAAATTAAGACAGGAAGTCAGTCCCTCCGTACTAGGTACAGGGTATGTTTTATCCCTGTGTCCACCTATTATCAATTCAAATAGCATGACACAATTTGATCCAATCAACCATGAAAACCGGGAGGAAATTATGCAACATCTGAAATCCTCCTGCTGCTGTCTTGATATTCTGACCACAGGCTTTTTCAAAAATGTTTCTAATTGCATGCCCTCAGATCTACAAATTGTCAACGCATCTTTTCTCTCAGGTTTCTTCCCACAGGCCCTGAAAACTGCAGTCATCAAGACACTCTTAAAAAATAATAATCTAGACACTTCAATAATGAACAGTTATAGGCCCATATCAAACCTCCTGTTTCTAAGTAAAATCATTGAAAGGCCATTTTCTAGCAGCTGAACAACTTCTTGGCACTAAACAACTGTTTTGATGTCTTCCGGTCAGGATTTTGACCACACCACAGCACTGAGACTTTTCTTGTTATGGTCTTTAATGACATCAGCTTAAACACAGACAGTGGCAGACTCTCAGTCCTGGTATTACCATATCTCAGTGCTGCATTTGACACAGTGGACTACAGCATATTACGAGACCAATTGGAAAACTGGGTGGGACTTTCTGGTACAGCACTAAACTGGTTTGAATCCTTAAAGGACAGGGACTACTTTGTGTCTATAGGTAATTACAAATCTGAGTGGACAAAAATGACCTGTGGAATTCCCCAAGGCTCCATTCTGGGGCTGCTTCTGTTTAACATGTATATGCTCCCACTAGCTCAGGTTATGGAAAACACCAAAATGTGTTACCATAACTATGCAGATGAAATCCAGATTTACATAACCATATCACCAAGGGACTATGATCTCATACAAGCACTGTGTGTGTTGAACAAATCATCGATTGGATGTCTCAGAATTAAATAAAGATAAAACTGAAGTAATTGTCTTTGGAGCCAAGGAAGAATGATTAAAAGTCAGCACTCAGCTACAGTCGGTAATGTTAAAAACCACAAACCAAGCCAGAAATCTTGGTGTAGTCATGGACTCAGACCTGAATTTATATTTAGATAATTACAGAGTCAGCCTACTATCACCAGAAGAATATATCAAGAATTAGAGAATTTACACTACCGTTCAAAAGTTTGGGATCACCCAAACAATTTCATGTTTTCCATGAAAAGTCACACTTATTCACCACCATATGTTGTGAAATGAATAGAAAATAGAGTCAAGACATTGACAAGGTTAGAAATAATTATTTTTATTTGAAATGAGATTTTTTTTACATCAAACTTTGCTTTCGTTAAAGAATCCTCCATTTGCAGCAATTACAGCATTGCAGACCTTTGGCATTCTAGCTGTTAATTTGTTGAGGTAATCTGGAGAAATTGCACCCCACGCTTCCAGAAGCAGCTCCCACAAGTTGGATTGGTTGGATGGGCACTTCTTTGAGCAGATTGAGTTTCTGGAGCATCACATTTGTGGGGTCAATTAAACGCTCAAAATGGCCAGAAAAAGAGAACTTTCATCTGAAACTCGACAGTCTATTCTTGTTCTTAGAAATGAAGGCTATTCCATGCGAGAAATTGCTAAGAAATTGAAGATTTCCTACACCGGTGTGTACTACTCCCTTCAGAGGACAGCACAAACAGGCTCTAACAGGTACTATTTAATGAAGATGCCAGTTGGGGACCTGTGAGGCGTCTGTTTCTCAAACTAGAGACTCTAATGTACTTATCTTCTTGCTCAGTTGTGCAACGCGGCCTCCCACTTCTTTTTCTACTCTGGTTAGAGCCTGTTTGTGCTGTCCTCTGAAGGGAGTAGTACACACCGGTGTAGGAAATCTTCAATTTCTTAGCAATTTCTCGCATGGAATAGCCTTCATTTCTAAGAACAAGAATAGACTGTCGAGTTTCAGATGAAAGTTCTCTTTTTCTGGCCATTTTGAGCGTTTAATTGACCCCACAAATGTGATGCTCCAGAAACTCAATCTGCTCAAAGAAGTGCCCATCCAACCAATCCAACTTGTGGGAGCTGCTTCTGGAAGCGTGGGGTGCAATTTCTCCAGATTACCTCAACAAATTAACAGCTAGAATGCCAAAGGTCTGCAATGCTGTAATTGCTGCAAATGGAGGATTCTTTGACGAAAGCAAAGTTTGATGTAAAAAAAATCTTATTTCAAATACAAATCATTATTTCTAACCTTTTCAATGTCTTGACTCTATTTTCTATTCATTTCACAACATATGGTGGTGAATAAGTGTGACTTTTCATGGAAAACACAAAATTGTTTGGGTGATCCCAAACTTTTGAACGGTAGTGTATGTCTCAGCAGGATTTGGAAAAACTTGTCCACGTATTTATCTTCAGTTAACTCGACTACTGTAATTACGTCTTTACAGGTCTCTCTAAAAAAATCAACCAAACATCTGCAGCTGATTCATAATGCTGCTGCTCGAGTCCTTACCGAGACTTGTTGGTCTTGGTACGGACTGGAGTGGATCACATCACTCCAGTTCTGAGGTCTTTACACTGGCTTCCTGCCCGTCAAATAATTGATTTTAAAACTCTGCTCTTGGTTTATAAAGCACTGAATGGTTTAGGGCCAGAATCCATTTCTGATTTTCTGCTACACTGTGAACCATCCAGACCTCTCAGATCATCTGGGACAGGTCTGCTTTCTGTCCCCATAGTCAAAACTAAACATGGAGAGGCAGCTTTCAGTTTTTATGCACCATGTATCTGGAACAAACTCCCAGAAAACCACAGGTCTGCTGCAACTCGTAGTTCTTTTAAATCAAGGTTGAAGACTTTCCTGTTTGCCCCGGCCTTTATTAAATAAAATTTGAAGCTTTTGATTTTCATCTTACACTGCACTGTAACTTTTACTCTATCGTTTTGTTTTTAAATATCTATTTTCCCTTATGTTGCTTTTGCATTGGTTCAGTGCCTTTTTATGTTTTATGTAAAGCACGTTGAATTGCTTTGTTGCTGAAATGTGCAATAAAATAAATTTGCCTTGCATTGCCTAGGCAGTTATCCTCTGTTCCTTTAAGCTCTTTTCTTGAAACATGGTTTAGATCATGTTTCAGACCACAACACCAGTGCTCTGATTGCCTTGTAGCAGCACCGTTATGATCTGATACAGCCCCCCACACACACATTGTGCATGCTGCAAATGCAATGAATATACTTTGGGGTATAGGCACGGCAATAGATTTTGTGAATGTGTGCGTTTGGATTTGTGGATTTGTCTGTGTGTGTGTGTGTCTGTGTGTGTGTGTGTGTGTGTGCGTGCGCGCGTGCGCGCGCGCGCGCGTGTGTGTGCATGGGCGCGCGTGCACGTGTGTCTGTGTGATTGCATGCACATGTACTGAGAGGGGGACGTGAAAAGACAGCTGATTGAATGTCAATCAGAGATGCACTGCGGGATGGCACTGCTAGTGACAGAGTGAGAGATGGCTCCAACCTTCAGCAGTCACAAGGGAGTAAAGGGGGCCTAATTAGACCACACCTCTGCATCTCTCCCACCTTTTCCATCTATCTTTCCCTCTCTTGCCCTCCACTTTCTGCATGCTACTCCCCTTCTGCGGCCTTCCAGAACCATCAGGCCACACCCACCCAGTCTCCATTCCAGAAGTCAGTGTCATCTAGTGATGGAATCATTCTAAATTGAACTCCAGTGAGTGAGGAAATTATATCACTCTAACATGTTGCTTACATAGCCTACCCCCACCCATCCAGCCCCCCCCCCAAACACACATTCTTGTACTTCTATCTTTGTGAGAACTTCTCATTGATTACATCCATTCCAAAGCCCTTAACCATGCCTAACCTTAACCCTTACTCTAACCTTAATCTAATCCTAATTCTAACCTTAACCCTAAACCCAACTCCTAACAATAAAATAGACCTTTAAGAAGTGAGGACCAGCCAAAACATCCTCACTTTGCAGTTAGGACACTCTGATGGTTAAAAACTCAGAATTGGTCCTCACAAAAAAAGAAATCTCTCACACACACACACACACACACACACACACACACACACACACACACACACACACACACACACACACACACACACACACACACACACACACACACACACACACACACAAATCCTCCCACCCCTACGCAACAATACTAATAGGGGACCTTGGAATGATCTCCATCACAGGCAAAGTGACATGATAGGTGGTGTTGTAGAATAGAGGGAGATTGTGTGAAAGACAAAGATTGGGAGAAAGCACAGAATGGTGAAAGAAAGGAAGATGTACGAACTAAATAGAAGATGTGTTAAGGGTGCAGTGATTCGAAAGTAGAATAAAAAAGGCAAGGACAGGAGAGCAGAAGACAGATGGCGAATGGACGTACAGCTCAAAAGGGACAGAATGAGGGAGAAACTCTAATGAATGACTGAAGGATCAAAGGGTGGCATCCTGTGTAGGTGAATGGGCAGAACATTGTACTAGCATCGCCAACGTCCTTGATTCCCAATGGGAGCGCCTGTACTAACTGTGCATGCCCCCCCACCCCAGGTTCAGTGAAATGCTTTTAATAAAAGTGGCCACCATATTGCTTATATTATGGTCAAGCAATAAGAACAATTACAAGTGGATGGATGGTGGACAGGTTAAAAGTTGAGGTTTAAAGGAAGGGATGTTGTAGAGCTTAGATAAAAATAGTAGATTAAAGGAGAGGCAGATGGTATAGTGAAAGTGAGGTCAGCAGTGTAGGAATGGAGGAAAATGGGATTTGGGTTCAGGACTGGTTAAGGACAGGTGACAGTGGTCACGTTGCATGACCAGTGAGGGTGTATTCTGTCTGAAGACGTTGATTAACACCGGGCCTTTGATATATGATCCAGGCCTGGCTCTCTTTGCACCGTCATAGGTGGGATGGTATCATGGATTGTGGCCTGTATGAAAGGGCCCTGCTGTCCCGGTGACGATTCATCACCCGGCTGCCATTTGAATTGAATGGGTCCATGGAAAGTCATACTGGACGGCCTGAAAGTATTTGAAGGAAGTTATACCTCAAATTTGGATTGTGCTATGTTTATTCTTTTAAACTGTCTCACTTTGTACTAGGTTTAATTAATTTTATCTCTGTCCCAAGAAACTATATAGAATTACTGTAGTTGTACATGTGTTTGTGAATGTCCGTGTGTCTGTGCAGACATGGCTTTGTATAACGTTTATTTAATGATGGATTATAATAATAATGGGATACATTTATATAGTGCTTTATCTTGACATCCAAATCACATCAGAGTGAAGGGGGAAACTCACCTCCTCAACTACCACCAATGTGTAGCACTCACCTAGGTGATGCACAGCAGCCATTTTGCACCAGAATGCTTGCCACACATCAGCTTGAGAGGGAGGGAATTGAGCGAATTACATAGGGGGGAGGTGATTAGATGGCCAAATGGAGAGAGCCAGGTTGGGAATTTTTGCCAGGACACCCCCTACTCTTTGCAATAAGTGCCATGGGATTTT
The DNA here is from genome assembly GCF_029633865.1 of Lampris incognitus. Lineage (NCBI taxonomy): Eukaryota > Metazoa > Chordata > Actinopteri > Lampriformes > Lampridae > Lampris > Lampris incognitus. Next base: position 23,036,522 of record NC_079227.1, read on the forward strand.
AAATGACCACAGTGAGTCAGGACCTCGATTTAACATCTCATCCGAAGGATGGCATCTCCTATAGCACAGTGTCACCTTTACTGCATTGAGACGTTGGGATTTTGTTTTGTTTTGTTTTGTTTTGTTAGGACCAGAGAGAAGACTGCCCCTTACTGGCCCACCAACACTACTTCTAGTACCAACTCAGTTTTCCTGGGAGGTCTCCAAGTATGAGCCAAGCCCACACCGGCTTAGCTTCTGTCATTCAGCAGAACCAGGGTACATGTTGGTATGGCTGCTGGTTGTTGGTGTGGCTGCTATAGCACCTTTCACAGAGCAAGGTCACAAAGTGTTTCACAAGAGTAAAATTGTTAAAAATAAGACCATAAAAACAATAAAAAAAGAAACAAACAATAAAACATAAGCAACAACAGACCTTAAAAACACACATTACAAACACTAGACAGCATGAGGCGAGACAAAACCCAGTTTGAACAAATGGGTCTTCAGCTGCTTTTTAAAGGTGTCAACAGAGACTGCAGATTCTATATCTATAGGAAGAGCATTCCACAGTGTCCAAACCACAACTTCAAAAGCATTATCACCTTTTGTTTTCAAACAGTGAGGGACAACCAGTAAGCCCTGGTCAGAAGACCTAAACGAGCTGCTGGTTAGGGCTGTGCCATATGATGATATATATCATGTGACGATAGAAAACATCTATCATTTCATAATAAGCTCTATCATTTATTTAATTGTATCACAAATCACACTCACAGCAATATTTTTCATCATTTGGATGATCCTTTCCGCTCTTTGCACAGCACGGACGCAGGCAGGATATTTGCAAGAAGGCAATACAAACAAACATGGAGGACAGTGAATGTAACGCAGAACGGGGTAATTCCGAGCAGAAGGATTCCGACCAGCCAGGACAAAACGAGGAACTTGTACCTAAAAGAGGGGCTGCTTCTATCATATGGATGTGGTTTGGGTATGAAAAGTCCGACACAGACCAGAAAACTGTACTTTGCAACATATGCCTCATGCTGGTCCCCACAACAGACTCAAACACCACTAGCCTCTTTTACCACCTATACAAGAATCATGTAAATTTGTGCAAAGGTTTTAAATAAAAGGAGAACATAATCAAATAAGAGTCTGTACCTTTTATTTGTCGAGTATATAATTCAAAATGTAATAAGAAATAGGCCTTTCCATGTGGTCATTTTATATAAACTATTTATTTGTTGAATTTACAGAAAATGTGCTATATGGTGATATGAACGACCTATGTCATGCTATAAAATTTGGTCAAATCGCACAGCCCTACTACTGGTGATATAGCGATGGAGCAGGTCACAGATGTACACAAGTGGCTGACCATGCAGGGCTCTATTTGTGAAAACGAGAACCTTAAAAAGAATCCCAAACTTGATCGGAGGCCAGTATAAAGAAGATATAATTGGTGTAATGTGACTCATCCTGCTGGTCCTGGTCAACAGTCTTGCAGCAGCATTCTGGACCATTTGCAGACAGTCCAGGGATGACTTGCTGAGGCAGGTGAAAAGGGAATTGAAGTAGTCTAACCAGGATTATATAAAAGCATGAATAATCATTTCTAGGTCAGGTTGTGACACAATGGACCTGAGTTTTTTTCTTAAATGGAAACATGTACGGGTCAGCAATTTAATATGTTGATTGAAGTATATAGACTGATCAAAAATAACCCCAACATTTCTAAGCTTAGACTGTACTGCAGAAGAAAGGGACCCGATACACTGATCAACCTTGGAAGCAATACCATCTGAAGCATTGATAAGGACCTCGGTCTTATCTGCGTTTAGCTGTAAAAAGTTGTTAGCCATCCAGTACCTAATGGTTATCAGACAGTTGTGCAAAACAGACAGTCTTATCAGGCTTAAAAGACATACAGTGGAATATCATCAGCGTAACAGTGATATGAGATACCTTTTAAATTTGCTAATAATATGACCTAATGGAAGCATATACAAAGCAAAAATAGGACCCAAAACAGAACCCTGAGGCACACCACAGGAAAGAGCGGCAGTTTCAAACATGTAGGGACCAAGCGACACAGAAAAACTCCTATGTACGAGATAGGAGGAGAACCACCCCAGGGTGCTACCTGAGACACCCACCCAGTGCCTAAGTCTTTCAGTCAGGATGCTTTGATCTATGGTATCAAAAGCTGCACTAAGATCTAGCAGTACCAAAACAGTGCATTCACCCACATCAGAAAACCTCATTATGTATCTTGTTGGAGACTCTGATAAGAGCCATTTCAGTGGAATGTGTCTGAGGGATGTCTGATTGGAATTTATCTAAAATGTTGTGTGCAGCCAAGACAGCAGTTAGCTGTTTGGCAACAACTTTCTCCAAAAATTTCGAGATAAAAGGCAGCTCAGATTTAGGCCTATAGTCTTTGGGGCAGGATGGATCAAGGTTAGTTTTTTTTTTGTTTTGTTTTTTTCCAAAAGAGGCTGAACAACTTCATATTTGAAATAAGCTGGGACACAACCAGATTACAAGGAGCTATTTATAATAGAGACCAGGCATGGACCAATTGACCCAAGTACATGTTTTAGCAGGGAAGTTGGTAAAATATCTATTGAGCTTGATGAAAGTTTCATACTGCCCACCAGATCAATGAGGTCTTGCAGAGAAATAAGAGAGAAACAGTCCAAAATTGATGCTGAGTTGGATAAGCGGAAAAGGGAGTGAATGCTAGCCCTAACATCTCTAATTTTATTCACAAAGAAAGAAAGTTGCTGTATTAATTATTTGAAAAAGACTGGCACATCGGTAATGCAGGAGTGACAATGTTGTTGATGTTGTCAAAAAGGACTACGGTTGTGTTTACAGGAGGAAATTAGGTTAGCAAAGTAAGAAGCCCTCACATCTTTAACCATGTTGTTAAAATCAGATAAAAGGTGTTGGTGAACATGGAGCTTGGTGGAGTTCCACAGTCACTCTATCCTCCAACATTTATGCTGGAAACAACAAATAGTGTCATTTAACTAGGGGAATGAATTGACGGAAGGAACAAGTCCCATTTTACAACTAGGAACCACTTTATCCAAATCAGTGGAGCAACGTATATTAAATGAGAGGACCAGACAATCAAAGTCAGCGTGAGAAGACAACATTGTGCTTGGGTGAAAAGCTGCAGAAAACTTCTCAGCTGAGAGGCAATTTAAGATGCAAGAGCAATTTAAGCATTTACTAGGCAGAGAATCTAAATTAAAAGACAGGTTGAACAGAACACATTCATGGTCAGAAACATGCAGAGCAAATAGAATCAATATTCAAACCGAGTGTATAAACAATGTCCGAAGTATGACCCCTAATGTGTATGGGACCAGACATGTGTTGACTCAGTGACATTTAGAAAATCAGCAGCAACGCTACAAGAAATGTCATTGACATGAATATTAAAATCACCACCCTCAATAACTCTGCCCAACCCAATGATAGACGATAAAAAAAATTTTAAAAATCACTGAATTCAGACATAAAATAACTTAGAACTAGGGGGTCGGTAAATTAAAATACAATAAAACATTTAAACAACCAACTTTAGTTATCTGCAGTTCAAATGAGGAGAAGGCCCCAATGCTCACCATCCGACTTGAAAAGCAGTTCCTGAAAACCATGGCGAGTCCTCCACCCCGGCCCAAGGTCCTGGAAGTGCTGATAAAAATACAATCCGGCAGGCATATTTTGATTAGGGAGCCGTATTCCATGCTTCTCTGCCAAGTCTTGGACAGAAACAGGAAATCCAAGCCTTTTGAAATTAATAAATTGCTCAATATGAAGGATTTATTCGCAATGGATTGAGCATTAATCAGTGCCATCCTTAAGGGCACAGACCCACTGCTAGCAACATTAGTGGCCCAAGCCAAATGGCACAGGTACCGAGAGTCCGATCCGCCATGCACAGTGGAACGCCTCACTGGGGGGAGGCCCTATATGTAACAACAGACTGAACAAGGAGAACAACCGGTGAAGGTGATAATGCCAGGGGAGGAGAGTAGGGGGGGGGGGGGATAGTGGCCTGAGATGAAACTGGAAAAAGGCGGTAGATTGCAGGAGGTGTGTATGGATTGTAAACAGTCAGTCACGTGGCGCGGACTGCACTGCATGCTGTATGTTAGTGGCTAGCATACGTGAGCCCAGTTTGTTTGGGTGGATTCCGTCTCTCTTAAAAAGTGACAATCGGTCCCAAAACAGATTAAAATTGTCAATAAAACCCACATGGTGAGCCCTACAAGCGGACTGAAGCCAGTTGTGAAGGCTAAGGAGTCTGCTGAAATGGCCAGTACTGTGGCCAATTGTGGGAATGGGACCTGAGATTAAAACAGACTTTCCAAAATACTTTAGGAAATTAAAAAGAAGGTTAAAACCAGATTTGGTCAACTCACACTGCTGAAGAGCTGCGTCATTTGTTCCCACATGAACTATTACTCTTCTAAAGGAGGACGGGAGTGATGGCAGTAAACTCTGGAGCTTTTTTAAAATGTTAGAGGCTGGGGCATCAGGGAAACAGTGTATGACTGCATTAAAGAAACGCACATTCCTAGTTATGGAATCACTGACAATCAGTGTTGAGGGTGAGAAAAGCAGCCGAGGGGATGTAGGCTTGGCTCTGTCAGGACAACACAGAACACGTTCAGCATCCACAGTGTGCACCACATTCACCAACTGAGGATGGATGGTCATAGCCAGGGACTGCTGCAGCAAGGGGGCGGCGTCCTTCTAAACAGAGAGATTCCCTGCTGTCTCTGGACGAACAAGACCTCCAGAGCCTGTCCCGATCACAGCCTCCTTCAGCAACCTGCGGCGAAGGAAGGAGAAGTTGACTGCTGGAAGGGGTTGTTTGCTCTGTTTACCTGTGCTGAACTGATGAATCATCCGCGCAATGTCTATGGATGGTAAAGGGGAGACGACAGTATCTGAAGGTGTTGCATGTAGGTCTGGTAAAAGTGGTATCACAGCAGCATCTGGAGGGTGGGCTGGAGCCTCAACGGGCAGAACTGCATGCCAGTTTGACAGATCCAGGCAAGGTTGTGATGCCGCTGTACCTGAGCAGCTCCTGCAGCCACTAACCACCTTGGACGAGGATGGTTGTGACTGGAGGTTGGTCTGATAAGGTGTGGAGGTAAGAAGTGAGGTCTTGTGTCTGGCTCCTGTTCGAGCCCACTTGGTACCTGGCTGGGCTGATGGAAGGACAGCACATGGTTCCATGACTGCCACTGCAGTGATGTTTGACACCATCACATCAGCTTCACACACATCAGATAGTCCATTCTCCACAGCTACTGGGCTCTCAATTTGGGCACCAACTTGGGCACTGGCTCTAGCGCTGGTCAATGCCAGCCATGAAAGAGTGTCCGCAGAGTCCGGGGCCTGTGATATCCGGGAAGAGGGTGATAAGAGAAAGGGATGCTTGCATATACGAGATATGCTTGGATCGGGCTAATGGGACTGATAGAAAACTATCGATCAATTTTTCCTCTCCTGGATTTTATTCTCCAGCTGGTGGATGTTGCCCTCCAGTCGTGAGTAAACCAGATTACAGTTTACACACACGTTGATGTTGTTTTTGAAACGTTTGAAAACAGGCTGATTGAATGAATCAATAGAGTACACAGAAAAACAAACTGGTCTTTAAAAAAAATGCGCAGCACTCAGCAAGCCGACTGATCAAGCAGCAGAGGTAAAATTTATAAACAAGTACAATCTAAAAATCGAAATAACTTGTCTGTATCTGTGAAAAAAAATGTTCTGTTACTATAGATCTTTAATTGGCCGGTTTTGTCTCTTAAATGCACCATTTTTTTTAGACAACTGTGAAATTGGGATGTAACACTTCACTGTTTACTACACACAAGGATGCTAAATAATGGCCTCTGGCATTGGCTTTATTTCAGCGCATTAGCTACCCTATGGTCTTCTCTAGGTCTGTCGTTTCTAATACATGACACACATGTCATGTACAGAATGAAAGGGAAAACTGATGCTCGGCTTACTAGTGCAGTGGTATTGGTGCTGGGTCCAACTTGCTGCCCTATTCCCCCAACAAAATGCTGTCCTTCATATAAATTTGTCTGAGACGATATGTATGCATCTCAAATTTTCACTCTAGTGTGCGTCTCATGAAAGTGACAAATCTATCTGTTTGTAGCTAGAGTTTCTAGACTTGGATGAACTAGACTCAGTTACTATAATTGTTTTTGGTTGCTGTAAGGTTTTGTGTGTGTGTGTGTGTGTGTGTGTGTGTGTGTGTGTGTGTGTGTGTGTGTGTGTGTTTGGTTTTTCCCACTGATGCATAATACCTGCATTTATTTGTTTATTGCTGGTGTAACATGAATGGGGGGTGTGGTGCATATGCTTTGAGTGTCCACTGTGAGACAGGCGCTCATCAGGGTGTGAGAGATGCGGTTACACAGGTGGGAGGTGGACCTATCAATCATAGCACAGCCAATACACCTCTATTTGAGGAAGCTGTCTGTCATCTGGGAGGTGCAATAATGGCACAGTTGTCACCCGGGAGATAGATAGAGGGAGCGAGAGAGAAAGGGGGAGTGAGAGAGATCCGGCAAGGGGGGGGGGGGAGTTGGAACGAAACATTTGGAGTGCTGGAAAAAGGGAAAGTGCTGCCATTTAGCTAAGGATTTCACTGAAGTAGCTTCTTGTGTTATGAATATGTCACTCAGAGCAAAGTGAAGCTTTGCGGTAGGAGAGGGAAGAGAGTGCGCCACATGAGGCTCTAAATCCAACAGTGGCTCGTGATGTTTAAGAGCTACACCATCTGTGCTTTAAATGGCATAGAGAGAATTTTCAAGGAGTGTCACATAGGAAGCAGTTCACAATATGAGCCCTCCAAACCCTTCCTGCATCATCTATTATTGCATAATGATACTGGTTGGTACAACTTCTTCATCATTTTCCGGTTTCCTTGACCCCTCATCTTCTATCATTCCATCCTTCAACCTGTCCATTCTGTTTCTGGCTCAGAACTGGCCCAGTGTTTGGTTTTTTTGGGGGTTGTTTTTTTTGGTGGTTGACATTTTATTGAATGTTGGAAAGATTACTATAAACAAACATAAAGAGAAAAGGATGCTATACACATAACATTTAAAACAGAGGACTAACACATTAGTGAAAAAGAATTATATTAAATTGCAAGTCAAATAAGAGTAGAAAAGTGTGTTGTAGTTGAGGCCAGCTCGGCACATGCATGGATGTGTGTGTGTGTATGTGTGTGTACATAGCCAGGAGGTAAACCATGAGTTTGTCTTTAAGGGCCATTAGTGTAGAGAAAAGATCTTTCCCATTTCCAATAATACCGTTCTGTCCTGCCGAGCATAGAGAAGGATCCCCGTACACATGCAACCACCATAGCAAGCAGATTATGCCAGTCAGTGACTGATGGTGCATGGACTGACTTCCATTGTTGGATGAGCAGTCTCCTACCCAACATGATAATGGTCTGGACCCACAGGTAGAAGGAATTGTGCCTTTCAGGATGGATGGGTCCCCCAGCAGAAATAAATGAATGCAAAAGGGGACTTCCTGACCAATAATTCTCTGGATACAACCATGAACTGACGTCTGAATCTCTGGCAATACCATAAGACATGATTTAACATGCCTTCGTCAGGGGACTTCCAGCACCCGTGGTCACCTTTAAGCTTAACCCTATACAATCTAGAGGGCGTCCAATGCTTTCTGTTAATAATCTTTTTGCCCCCTTTCCCCCCAAAAATTGTATGCGGCCAATTACCCCACTCTTCCAAGCCATCCCGGTCACTGCTCCACCCCCTCTGCCGGGCTGGGGAGGCCTGCAGACTACCACATGCCTCCTCCAATACATGTGGAGTCACTAGCCACTTCTTTTCACCTGACAATGAGGAGTTTCACCAGGGGAACATAGCGCGTGGGAGGATCACGCTATTCCCCCCCCCCCCCGAACGGGCGCCCCGACCGACCAGAGGAGGCACTAGTGCAGCGACCAGGACACATACCCACATTCGGCTTCCCACCCGCAGACACCCGCCAATTGTGTCTGTAGGGACAGCCGACCAAGCTGGAGGTAACACGGGAATTCGAACCGGCGATCCCGGTGTTGGTAGGCAACGGAATAGACGGCTACGCTAACCGGATGCCCCGCTCTGTTAATAATCTTAAATTGAATTAACCTAGTGCAAATATTATGTGACTATGTAGGATGTCGAGCCATTCTTTTTCTGTAAGTGTAATTCCAAAATCTGTTTCCCATACAGTTTTCAGGGAAGCGATGGTGTTATGTTTCTGTAATAGCATAGTAAAGTGGTGCTTCATAACCCCTGCTGTAGTCTGAGATAATGAAAGAGGGAGTCTCTGCTAAATGGGTTTTAAAAATTGATTTCAGCAAACTATGAATTTGCACAGACCGCCAATATCGTTGTTTGTGCGACTTAAATAAGGCCCGTAAGTTGTCAAAGGATTTGAGGTCCTGTTTTATGTAAAGGTCGCCGAGCACTGCAGTACACTTCTGCACCCATTATTTCCAATAGAAGGAGGATTTGCCAATACATAGGCTGGGATTAAACCATATGCTAGAGGTCGTGTTCAAGAAAGGGGTCAAAATTGAGAATCTTTACAGTCTTCTTCCAAACTCCCTTAAGACATGACACTACAGGATGAGACTGAGCATTTGGGGACAGGGAGGCAGAAAGATACGCAACCGAGGGAAGAGTGGGGCAGGCAAGTGTGTGCTTCTACACTGAACCACAGGGGTGCCCAGTCTGGAGGGAGACACCGCTGTGCCAAGAGCCATGGGCAAAAGGCATCATGGTACAGGAGTAGGTTTGGTATCCCTAAGCCTCCCTGATCAACCCTATTTTGGAGTTTTTTTAAAGCACATCCTAGCTTGTTTACCATTCCAAAGAAAAAGGCCAAACAGCTGATTAAACCTGTGGAAATACCTCACCGGGACTGTCACCAGCAGTGATTGTAAGATGTAGTTGAGTTTGGGGGACTACATTCATCTTCAATACATTAGCCTTTGCCCACAGAGAGAGATGTAAAGGTGCCCATCTTTCTATGTCTAGTTTGAATTTCTCAAACTGGCCCAGTGTTTATGAAATCAGTGGTCTATGATGGGATCCATTAACCGGTGTGCTAAAAACAAAAAAAAATCATTAGCACTGTGACCAACAGGTTGCCACTTGGCATGATAGATCCTCTTAGGGACTGTGGGCATAGCTTGACAGCAAACTGGCACGGGGCACAGACTGTGGACACCCTGCCTACTGCTCGGTGCCTGCCAGCCATTGCTCAAAGGAATATGCAGCCCTAATACCCACCCAATAAGCCTCCTGGCTTAAGAATTTAGCTGTGTGCATTGATGTAAATAAAAGCCTTGTTTCCCCTGCAGTCTAATCCACGGGCTTTATTATAGGGTTTAGCATTTAGAATGTTATTTTTTCCAGCCTTTTAATCATTCTCTCTCAATTCTTTTCATTATTTTCTTTTTCATGCCATCCATTTCCTCCCATTCTTTCTGTGGCCGGAGCGCTGTTGCGCCATGTGGCGTGATCACAAATATCACTTCTAATGAAGACTCATTAAAAAGGGACAATGAACGATCGCAGCTTCTCTGAATGGTCACAGTGGCCTTTTATTCAGTGGCGGACACACAGAGACACACAAAGAAATATACCCATGAATAGCGCTCTTTGACCCCGGCAGGACATTGAGGGACCATAGGGTTTTTAGGCCGACACAGATCCCAATGTCCATTACAAAACAACTTTGTTCTGTTTTACACCAAAAAAATCCAACTCCTGTGCTGCAAGTAAGTAAGGTGTAAGCATCTAGGTTCAAAAGTTCAGTGAATAAGCATTATCGCTACATTATTTCATTACACATGATCTAAAAATTGATCGTTCTTCTTTTTTTGTTTGCTTCACATAGCAGAGTAAAGCAGAAAAGAAAGTAAAGAAGGAGTAATGACATTTTGTAGCATGACTCAGTATTCAAATCGATGCAGTCATGGCACGGTGGCCTAGTGGTTAGCGCTGTCGCCTCACAGCAAGAAGGTTCTGGGTTCAAACCCCGGGGTTGTCCAACCTTGAGGGTCGTCCCAGGTCATCCTCTGTGTGGAATTTGCATGTTCTCCCCGTGTCTGTGGTGGGTTTTCTCCAGGTGCTCCGGTTTCTCCCACCATCAAAAGACATGCATAGGGTTAATACCTTAATACTCCTGTCTGTGCCCCTGACCGAGCCAATGGAAAAAGAACTGGAGTTGGTCCCCGGGCGCTGCAGGACAGCTGCCCGCTGCTCCTAGCTACACAGCTAGGATGAGTTCAGTGCAGAGAAAAAAATTTCCCCCCACGGGGATCAAAGTAGTAAAAAAAAATATATATATATATATATATATATATATATATATATATATATATATAAAGACAGTGTCCCAAAAGCAATGAACCCCCCTGGCCATTTCATGAGTATATCACCCTTGCAGCAATTTTGATCTCCAATTGCTAACCAAGAGGCTCTTAAATGTGTTTCTACTCAAGAGTCGCTGGAGAAGGACATTGACACAAACAGGTGAGAGGAAAGGAAAAGGAAAGTCAGGGCCCTCGGTGTGCTTAATACAAGAGCGGCAAGGGAGCCTGGCAGGAGGTCGGTGTGAAATGTACAGCAGTAGGTAGAAAGGAGCTAATTGGCCCACTGTGCACCGAAACCAGCCTCATCCATTCTCTCATCCTTATTTAGACATGCCCTTCATTAGGTGAGGACGAAGGGGATAGAGCGATGATCTCACCCATCCCTGGAGAGGTGTGTTGCGTGTGAAGGGGGGCTAACAACATGTGTGCACCTCCGTGTCTTTTTGTGTGCATCAAGGGAATGGGGGGGGGTCTCCTTGTTTGTGCATATATGCGTCTTTGTCACAGCATGAGTGACTCAGGCCCCAGCAGAAGGCAGCCATCAGACGCGGGGGTGAGATGGATGAGGGGGAAACGTGCATGTGAATACCACCCAGTTTGTGTCGGGACTTTAAGATTCACGTTTGCGGGGGTGAGTGGAAAGCATTCCCTAGTGAGTATCCACCTGGCCTCTGTAAGAAACCAAGCATGTATACATACACACATAAGTACATTAACACAAGCACAGCTGCATACAGATCTATACATGATCACACACAATAGGCATGTACACGTATTGCACATATGTACACATTCATCCTCTGATGCATATATGAACAGATGGAGACATGAGACATGTGAAGACGCTATACAGAATACACACATACACAGACAAAAGCACATATAAAACACTGCAGGAGACAAAAGTTTCTTTCAGTATGCAGGCAGTACTGCAAGCTATGTTATAGACAGAAAAAGAGAATTGAAGGGGGGAGCTGGTGAGAGAGAATGGCTACGACAGAAATAAAGAGGCAGACAGTGTGGGTGGATTTGTCAAGTCAAGGAACAACAGAAAAGATTCCTTAAGTGAGTTGGGTTTCTCAACTCTTCGTTTTAGCCATGAACCGGGCACTGCAGTCCCAGAAAGTTGAATCAGTTCATCTGGACACACAACATTTATTCGGAGAAATGGTTCATCACTCATCTGAGTGGCTTCTTCAGTCTAAACCGACTGCAGGTATCCCCACCCTTATAAACGATACAGTGACATAATGACTGAAACTGACGACTGGTTTCATATGCAAATTGCCCCAAACAGTAACTAGATCACAGAAGTTGAATCAGCTCATCAGGACACAACATTTACTGAGAGATGAGTTGATTCAACTCCTCTACCTTACCTGGAGTATTGAGCATGCATAAAGACACCATTAACTAGAGTTATAATGGCCATGTGTACTATTCACAGAGGATTGGAGAATAGCTGCAATAACAGCAGTGTAAGAGATGACAGATGTACTCTTAGCCCCGCTTCGGTTCAGCGATGGTCGTTCCCTGTTCACATACATAGGTGGCCACTTTCACTCCCTGTTCAAACCAGCGTTCCTCCCTATCAAGGATGTGCACATCCTCATCCTTGGAAGAGTGGCCACTGGCCTGTAGATGGGTGTAGACTGCATGTCTCGGAATAAACGTTGTCTCCAGATGAACCGATTCAACTCGCTGCGAGTTCTTTACCTGGATTATTGAGCGTGCATCAAGACCGGCACTACAGTATGTGGCGAAAGCAGTAGTGACTAACACACCCATTGCAGTCCATTAAAAGCCTTCTAACAAGGCCATAGAGTATAATTGTTTCCTCACACACTCCAGAGTGAACAAGCATTGAGCCAGGAGAGATGGTGGATAATGGGCCTCTCCTTCAATACTCCTCAGCTAGCTAACCCTTTATGTATTCACCTACACTAATCGCCCCCACTAAGCGGAAATTTAGACAATTATCCCCCAAATTCCTCTTTAAAAGTAAGTACTATTTTGAATTAATTCATGCTATCCAGCACAAAGGCAGCCATCTGAATCATCAGGGGGTTTTTTTTAATTTGTTTTGGTATAATAGCACTCATTTAGCTTTTTAAATGCCAAGAAGTTGCTGTAAAAGAAAGGGTACAGCGACTGGTTGGTATGACTGGATGGCTTTACTTTTTTTTTTTTTTTGTGGAGACTTGGCATACTCCTCCAACATGTTTCTTACAAAGCTCAAAATATAATTTATGTGGGTAAATCAGCGGTTATTTTCAGACGATATGTTATGCTCACATGACCTGCAATGCAGGGAATCGGCAATACTCTAGGCAAGTTAATATAGCAATCTTCCCAATTACCACGGGACTCATTCTAATCTTCCTGTGAGCGAACCAGGGATCCCTATTCTTGCAGGTTGTGAATCGATGCTTCATCTGATCCTCTTCTCCATCCATGTGTTGGGCTACGCAGTATTGAACACCTTACCTTTGAAACCGCGGCGAGCCGCTCCATCCAGCAGCGCTGCTGTACATGCATACTCACTATGGAGTGTGTGATAAGGTGCTAATTAGTGACAAGCGCGGCATCAGTCAGATGATCGGCACACCCCCACCCCCACCCCCCTCCGGTTCACGTTCAGACTAAGCTCCCTTTCTTTCTTTAAACTCGTGCCCCTGTGAGCCGGCTTCATTCTTGTCCCCATTCTGTTCTGTGTTTCTGCTGCTGCACCTGTGCATACATGCATTATTAAGTACTGAAGAACATTGTTCCACCGCGTTAATTTTTCAACAACCCCGGGGGCGGACTGCGGACACACCCCATCCCTATGCCAGGGGTTGCTGCGGTCACTGACACGTGCTGTTTGTGCATGTGTGTGGGGTTTTCTTTCTGTCTATTAGTCAGTTCATTTATGTATGTCTTCTGACAACACTTCGCAGCTCAGGTCAGGCCTCGTGCTGGGTGAAACATGTCAGATTGAGAGATTAAATCCCATAATAACCTCAGACTCAAATCCCCTGTTTTACTGAGAGAGATGTACCATTTTTTATTAGGGCTCATATGTTGTTGACTCTTTTGATCCTTGGTAGTTTTATCTGATTGCAAAAATCCCTTTGTTTGCCATAACCCAGCATATGCATTCTGCCAGAAATCAGGGCAGAAGTCGGGGACTTTAAGTCCCGCCTGTCTTACATAAGGACCTTTGCCTCGTTTAGGTAGGGAAGGTTATTTGCCAAGATTTTCCATGCAGGATTTTGGTCCGTGTGATCTTGTTACATGGGACTCTTCTCGGTGTTTATTGTGTTCCATAATGCAGCATTTGATTTGCCTCCATAAACATAATGGTGTAATTTGCTCAGCACACTGTGCTTCAGGCTCTACCACAGAGGAGATTTTTACTTCTGGATCTTCTGGGAAATTAAACCAGCTTCCCCACATGTGCACACGCACACACACAAACACACACACACACACACACACACACACACACACACACATGCACACACACTTTAACACTTGTATGTATGTTTGTAAATTGAGAAGAGCATATACAGTAGGCACACTCATAAACAATCTTTGATGCCTTTTTTAATTGAATATAATCTTGCTTTTGCTTTATCCACACATTCTCTCTCTCTCTCTCTTCCTCTCCGTCTCTCTCCCTCTCCCTCTGTCTCTCTCCCACCCCTTGCCCTCTCCCTCTCCCTTCCTCTCCGTCTTTCTCCCTCTCCCTCACTCTCCCTCCCCCCTTCCTCCCTCTTACTCTCTCTCTCTCTTTCTCTCCATCTCTCTCCCTCTCCCACTCTCTTCCACTCATCTCCCTCCCTCCCTCCTTCACTCTCCCTCCCTCCCTTCTTCCCTCTTGCTCTCTCTCTCTTCCTCTCCATCTCTCTCCCTCTCCCTCTCTCTCTCTCCCACCCTCTCTCCCTCTCTCTTCCATTCCATCTCTCTCCCTCTTCCTCCCCCTCTCCCTCCCTCCCTCTCTCTCTCCCTCTCTCTCTGTTGCTAACATGCACACAGACACACACACACACACACACACACACACACACAAGGGCACAAACCTGTATTAAAAGTTTTTCTTTGTGTTGCACCGTTTCAGGGCATTAGCCACTTAGCATAGCTTTGCAAGACATTAGGGAAGGCAGAGAAAGGATTGCTCTGGGGTGAGTGATAAAGGTAAGCATCCACGCTGAGAGCTTAGCCTGTCATGGCGAAAGGTTAGCCAATAGATTTACGAGCCTCTGTCCCTCTCGGCCCAGGCTGTTTAAGGAGGTAGACGCTTTTAATGTTTTAGCTGGGCTGATTGATGGAGGCAAGACATTCCCTTTCTTATCCCTACAATGGAGAAATGGAAAGGAGAGGAGAGGAGAGCAGTGCTCTCGGTGACAGATGAGCAACATTTCGGGTCCTGATTCTGGTGCTGCTTCTCTTTCAGCCATATCCAACTAGCCGCTGTTCACTTTGACTTTTCTTGTGTCACTGGAAGAATTGGTGTAAAAATATATAAAGAAAAGAAAAAAAAACATCTGTCCATGGGTGCTATAACATAAATCCCAAGTAAGGGATTATGGCTGGTTAGAAGATGCTGTGTGTTGCAGCTGAGGTCAGGCCCAATCGGCTTGGTGAGTTCATGTGATAAAAAACCAACCTATGTACCGTCTCAGAAGAAAAAAAAGAATAAACTACATGGAGGCTCTTGTTATAGGCCTCACCAGGACCTCAGCAGGGTCCTATTCATCTTCTCCCACAACCACAGCGGGGGTCTAAGCACCCTGGTAGGGCATGCAGGCTCGACACGATGACTTAACAGAACCAGAGCAGAGAGGGCTTAGTGGACCAGCAGCAGGAAGGGGTTATAGTCTGACAGCATGGCCTCATGGGAACGCAGTGCTATGGAAGAAGAGCAGGAGGCGTCACTGTGTCATGACCAGAACAACAAAGGGCTCTCTGTAATAAGCTGGACACTGGCCAAATTCTGCTGAATGTGTAAGGGTGAGGAGTGTGTGTGTGTGTGTGTGTGTGTGTGTGTGTGTGTGTGTGTGTGTGTGTGTGTGTGTGTGTGTACTTTACGCATCCATATGTTTATATTGAATAGAGAATGGGCCTTACCATCTATATCAATGAGTTTGTGCCTGTGCTTGTGTACTGTGCATGTATATGTGTGTCCCTGTCAGCAGATGGCCTTGCTCTGAGTGTCTCTGAGGGACAAGTAGAGTCACGGTCATATCACACACGTACACACAAACATGCACACACACACACACACACACATACAATACAATACAAACACATCAACATACGTATGCACAGATCTGTAATGACACAGTTTGGCACATTGTGGAGTTCCCGAACTGCCCATCCGTAACATGCACACACACACACACACATGCACACAGTGAGAAAACCAAGCTGGTGTGCTAAATAAAGACAGATAGTAAAACAGATTTTTACACCCAGTGGGTGTCATTAGCAGCTCAGTTAGACCACCGGCAAGCCAAAATCCACACCAGCATTAGAAACACACACACGCATACACACACACACACAAACAGAATTTCCGAGCAAACACGGATACAAACATATGCACGCAAACATGGCCAGATAAGAACAGACACAGACACACATATTCACATGCACAAAGACAGACACATTCACTCCCCTGGACAGAATCGGCAAACACTAATACAAACATACGCTCATAAACAAGGCCAGACAAAAACAGACACAGGTACACAAACTTACACACACTGACATGTGCTTGCATACATATTGTATTTTACTGTCACGTGCGCACACATAGACACTTATTGCAAATTTCTGACTTGTAGCTATTTTATTAGATGTGTCTGTCAACTGTAATGAGGAAGCTTTCCAATTTTATTTTGTCATGCAGTAAGTGTGAAAGTTATCGGCACACATATTTCTGTGTGTGTGTGTGTGTGTGTGTGTGTGTGTGTGTGTGTGTGTGTGTGTGTGTGTGTGTGTGTGTGTGTGTGTGTGTGTGTGTGTGTGTGTGTGTGTGAGTGTGAGCCCCAAGGCTGCAGATTAAATATGTATGCTAGGCCCTGGAGCGTTTGGCTCCTGCTGATGTAGGTGGGAGAGAGGTTGCTACTGGCTGCCACTACACCACCAAGAACCTCAGGGAACCGGGAAATTGCCTGGTGCCCGACTACTGTCTTTGACTGAATGCCCACTAGCCAGGTTAGCAATGGGCTCCAAAAAAAAAAACTGCAAGCACTCTTAATCTGTAAAGCACTTGTGATGCTGTGCAGAAAACTACCCTTTTTGATATTTTCTTTCACCGCTGTATTTAAGACAATAGCTAATCCACAGATAATTAACTGATGAATGGTTTAGAAGTTGCTCATTTTAACAGTTGCTGTCTGGAAGGACAGTTTCAGAAATAATTTACAGAGCACAGACTTTTGCATCGTCGCCACAGCAGCAAAATGCATAGGAATGAGGCAGGTGGTTTCTAGTTTGAAGAAGTTGTTGTGGCTATCAAGCAGATATGGCAGACCAAGGCCGTAGACACGGAAGTCCTTTACCAAGCGATACTAAACCATCAATACCTAAAACCCAGACTCAGTCCCCCCCCCCCCGATTATATCCGGCCAATTACACCACTCTTCTGAGCCTTCCTGGTCACTGCTCCACCCCCTCTGCCAATCCGGGGAGGGCTGCAGACTACCACATGCCTCCTCCGATACATGTGGAGTCACCAGCCACTTCTTTTCACCTGACAGTGAGGAGTTTCGCCATTACTTATCTCCATATTACTTATATAACTCCATAGCTGTCACTGAGTTAAAGCTGCAGGTAACATTGAACATTCCAATCCAAATCCTTCCACCTCTCTCTCTCTCTCTCTCTCTCTCTCTCTCTCTCTCTCTCTCTCTCTCTCTCTCTGCTGCCTCGTATCACTCCGCTAAGCCCCTCCCACCAAATGACTTCCGCATCACTCTTCAGCCCCTTACACTCGTGTACAACCAGGAAATGTCAAAGTGAGACTTGTGAAACTTGTATTATAGTTGAGAATCTAGCCATGTAAAAAAAAAAACTCAGTGAAACTCCTGGTTACACTAATATTGTTCATATGGAGCAGCCATTTTGAGTTGGTCTTGTTGATTTTTAGGGTTAGGGATACAACCACGAGTGACCTGTAGGGGCAGAGCGGATGTGAAATGATCATGTATAGGCGCATCTGCAGTTGTAGAACAGCCAATAGGAACACCTCTCTGAAATGACCCGTGATGGGCTAAAATCATGCGTCCCTCCCAGGCTAGATTTTTTTAAAGCCTTTATACAGAGCCAAGAGGGGGTGCAGAAGTCTAGTTTTTAATCTCAGACCACTTGAATTACTATATGCTGAAAGGTTATTATGGAATTTTTTTGCCCAATGACACCATAAAAAACTGCCTACCCCAGCTTTAAACAAAAACGAAAATTTTTCAGAATAATAGCTTTGTAAAAAAAAAGTTGCTATTCAGCTCACGCATGCAATAGCAAAGTAAGAGGAGCAGAAATCCAACACATTGCAGTGCAGAGACAACACATCCAGAAATTCCCCAGGAACAAAACGTTCAACAGAGTGTGATCATAATGCAGAGTTAATACCTGTTTTGTAAAGTTATAATACTTTGTTGTCACTCACTACAAGTGACATCAGACTGGAAAAGCAAACAAGCATGTGAAAACAGACTTAATTACCAAAAAAAAGAAAGAAAATGCAGCTGACAAAACATTATTATGAGAGAATGTGACAAGTTTGTTGCCACTGGTCAGGTTTGGCATGGAGGATGGACAGGTTTGGCAAAACACAGGCTTTTATTTACAAAAAACGTGTAGGTTCTATGTCCTTTCTGCAAACTGCACGGGCCAGTGCTCAACATTGCTGTATGCCTTGTCTCTCTTCTCCATCTCTGTCTTTGCCTGGGTACTTCTTTTTCTCCATCTTTTTCTGTGTTCGCTGCATGCTCATGTGTGTCCATGTGTCAGTCAGTTGGGCCCAGGTTCACTGCAGAATATAAAGAGACACTGTTCGTCAGGCACACCCAAGGCTGATCATTAATCAACCGCCATTGTGTCTGCTCTCCCGCGACCCACGCACCCTTTCAGCCGAGGCTCAACCACATACCCCCCACCACCCGTCTTAGGCCGAGGCTACATCCGGCCGACAGCCAACCTCCCTCTGAGCAAGAGAAAGTCGGCCATGGCCATCTGCCCCCCCCCCCCCCGTCTATGGACCACCTTGAACTTAAATGGTTGTAAGGCTAGATACCAATGAGTGATATTGGCATTCTTCATGGGGTGGAGCCACTGGAGCAGGGCATAGTCCGAACAGAGAGTGAAAGAGTGCCCCAGGAGGTAGAAGCGGAGGGCGCCAACCGCCCATCTGATGGTCAGGAATTCCTTTTCCACATTGCTCTACCGCCGCTCTCTCTCAGCCAGCTTGTAGCTCATGTAAGGCAACGAGCAGGCAACTCCCTCCACCTCCTCAGACAAAACGGCTCCCTCTATCTGATGCATTGGTCTGCAAGAGAAAAGAGAGAGAAAAGTTAGGAGTGTGGAGCAGCAGCTCCCCACAGAGGGATTGTTTAACCCTCTTGAACGCCACCTGACACTGCTGTGTCCACTAGACCGGATCTGAGGCAGCCTTTTGGGTGAGGTTGATCAGAGGGCTGGTCGGCTCCATAAAGGTGGGGATGAACTGTCTATAACACCCGGCTAGTCTCAGGAACACCCTCATGTGCTTTTTTGTCTTGGACTGTCCGCAATAGCTGCAGCTTTATCTATCTGGGGGTGCATCAGCCTGCTGCTGAAGTGGTACCCCAGATGCTGTACCTCCTGCCGCCTGACTGCGCACTTCTTCGGGTTGGCCATGAGCCCCACCTGCCTCAGAGATTCGAGCACCGCCACCACCTGCCGCATATCCTGCTCCCAACTGCTACTGTGGCTAACCACATCATTCAAGTAGGTGGCAGCAGATGCAGCGTGTGGCCGCAGCACCAGGTCCATGAAGCGCACTACCTGAACGGAAGTGTCACAAACTGGTACAAACTGTCCAGCATAGAGAAAGCCTCCCCCCTCCCGTAGACTCTGGATACAAGGGAATCTGCTAGTAGCCCTTGGTTAAATCAAGTGTTGTAAAAAAGTGAGCAGAGCCAAGCCGTTCCAGAAGTTCTTCAACTCACAGCATTTGATAAGCATCAAACTTGGATACATCATTCACCTTGCGATAGTCCACACAGAACCGTAGAGACCCATCGGACGTATGCACAAGGATGATGGGGCTACACCAGTCACTGCTACACACCTCTATTACTCCCATTTTCAGTATGGCCTTGACCTTTGCCTGAACAGTTTTGTTTTTGTGTTCGGGCAGCCGGTACAGGTGTGAGCACACTGTCACATCCAGAGATGTCACTATGCAGTGCTGTATGAGGTCTGTGCATCCTGGCAGGGGGGAGAACATGTCAGCAAAGAACTGTTGCTATGTGGCAACCTCGGCTTTCTGGCAGGGTGCGAGATGATTTTCACCCCCCGTCTCCAACTCATCTCTCTGATACCAACAAGGCCAGAGAAACTGGGAGCGCCTCTCTCCATGCTTTTAGGAGACTGAGGTGGTAAATCTGTGTTGGATCTCCCCTGTCATCCCCCACTTGCTGTGTGGGTCCTTGCCACTTGGTGAGTACTTTGGAGCTGGATGTCGGAAATAGTATGAGGACTTTCTCTTCCATTGCAAATTGACACAGTCCCATACAGGCATTGCTGACATTCTTGGGCCTGGAGCAACTTCTCCCATGATAACCGCCCAAGTGTATGGAGTTTTGCGCTCAGGTCCAGGACATACTATACCTTATTTTTACTAGTGCTTGGACCTTTCCCCCAGCTTTCTTTAAGTAGGTCCAACGTGCCTCTCGGCATTCTGCCAGACAGAAACTCAAAGGGGGAAAACCCCGTGGAGGTCTAGGGCACCTCCTGCACTGCGAATAACAGAGGATCCAACCATTTATCCAAATTGAGGCTATTCTCGTGCGCAAACTTAGAAATGATGTTTTTGAGTATTTTATTAAACCTCTCCATAAGCTCGTCGGTTTGGGGGTGATACACACTTGTGCAGATCAATTTTATACCCAATAATTCATAGTTTGCGTACTGTATGTGACTGAAACGATGTGCCTTGGCCCATCACAATCTCTTTCGGGATTCCAGTGCAGGAGATTACATGAAACAGTGCCTGCGTAATGCTTTTAGTCGAGATGTTGGGCAATGGCATGGCTTTGGGATAGTGTGTTGTGTAATCCACTGTGACTAGCACAAAATGGTATCCCCATGTCCTCTGATCTAATGGCCCGACAAGGTCCATGCCGATACGCTCAAACGGGACCTCAATTAATTGTAATGGGTGCAATGGTTTACCAATTGACATTCCCAACAAGATGCAGACCACCAACTCACGTCGCAGTGAATGCCCGGCCAGTAAAATCGAGCCATTATTTGATTGAATGTATTATCATAACCGAGATGACCTGCCATGGGGTTGTGGTGAGCCACCTGGAAGATCAGTTCCTGGCGGCCTTTCAGTAGTAACAGTTGCGTACTTTCTTGCCCAGTTAGAGTGTCACGACTCACTCGGTATAGCCGGTCTCTAGTAAGCACAAAGTATGGTGGCGTGAGCGTGGCGTTCGAGTGCACCTGTTGGCCATCGATGGTCATCACATGTTCAGAGGCGAAGAGCAGTGTGTCATTCTGAGTCTCCTTGATGGGGGAAGTGCTCCGCTGGGCGGACCACCGGAGCCACGGTCAACTCCCCCTCGCCTGACTCGGATGAGCTTGCATTACCATTTAGCCCCGCGCACCAACTCGCACCGCCCTGGCTGTCGCTTCCGTGGCCCCACTCTCTCGCTAACCACTTTATAAAACCCCGGCCAATCCGAGCCTAATAAAAGGGGCCGCGACAGGCCCCCCCCCCCCATATCTTATTTCAATGGCCAGCACTGGATACAAGTGAATATCTCCATTCAAACACCATATTTTCACCAATGATGCCTCTATCAATGCCCCAGACCGAATCAGACGTTGGTGGATCAGCGTTTGCAAGCAGCCTATGTCCACCAAAGTCTGATGCATACCCCCTTGCATACGTACCAGCACGCTGTAACTTCCATCTGGACTTGGCGAGGGGGCTGACGGGCCAGGAACCCAGAGCACCTGGCTCACCTACATCAGTGAACACTCCTTCCACCAGTGGCCTGGCTTCCTGCACCGCCAGCATGCCTGGCCGGATTTTCGAGGAGCCCCCTGTGGGTCGGGGAGGGCAGATCTGAAGCTGGGCCCAGTGGATTAGGGAAGGTGTGGACAGTACAGGCTGCTGCGCGCGCACACACGTGCGCGCGTGTGTGTGTGGGTGGGTGCAAGTCTAGTCTTCTCCATGGGGATGGGGTGAGGTGGTCCTCCGCCAGGGTGACAGCCGTGGCCAGGTCTTCGGACGATAGCGCTAGACCGAGTCAGCTGTCGCTGGGGGCAGACATACAGTGAATTGCTCCAGCGCCACTTTGTGGATGACGTCATTGATGTCCTAAGGACCTGGTCGTAGCCATCGTCTCGCCGAATTTAGGAGCTGCTGTGCCAGGATTATAGGGTGACGGGCTTCCCACAGGTTGAGCGTCCTGAACCGGCGCCGATGTCCCTCTGGCATGAGCCCCACCCGGTCCAGGACCGCTCGCCAGATGGCCCAGTACTCCCCTTGGTCAGACGCCCGGTCTTCCACCTGCTGAGCAGTCAGCTCCTGCAGGGCTGCGGTTTGCTGGTGCTGCATCCGGGCTTGGTTTTACTGGAGGTCGGCGATTCAGTGGAGTGTGAGAGTCTTGCTGCTCCATACCACACCTGTACAGGCAACCCCTGTGTCAAGGTTGTTGCCACTGATCGGATTGTGCATGGAGGACAGACACACGTTTGGCAAAACACAAGCTTTTATTTACAGAAACGTTTACAGTTCAATATCCTTTCCACACGCTGCACGGGCCGGTGCTCAGCAGTGCTGTGTTCCTTGTCTCTCCTCCATCTTTGTCTTTTCCTGGAGACTTCTTCCTCTGTATTTTCCTGTGTTCGCCGCACGCTCACGCGTGTCCATGTGTCAGTCAATTAGGCCCGGCGTCACCGCAGAATATAAAGAGATGC
Source organism: Lampris incognitus (assembly GCF_029633865.1). NCBI lineage: Eukaryota > Metazoa > Chordata > Actinopteri > Lampriformes > Lampridae > Lampris > Lampris incognitus. Next base: position 23,059,149 of record NC_079227.1, read on the forward strand.
TGTTAGTCAGCCACACCTGAGGCTGATCATTAATCAACCGCTATCGCGTCTGCTCTCCCGGACCCCCGCCCCCTCTGTCACCGCTTGCAGCCGAGGCCCAACCACACGCGGCTACCACAGACAATCCCATCGTTATCTCATTGTCTGCGATTGCTTAATTGTTTCTGCTAAATAGCAGTCAAAGTCTTTTGGTGCTGTGTGCACGCTGAGTGGACCTCATTCTTCCCAATTAACTATCCAAGACTTGTATCCCCCAAATGTACATAATTGGTGAGTTGGAAATGCTGAGCTATTAAGTATGGTGTCTTAGAGAGTGGTGTAGTCTAGACTTACGGGGACCCGTTCTCTGTGCACTGACCCCAGACGGCGATAAAAGACAACGCTGATGCTTGTTTTGACTACTTTTTTTTAAAATAGGTGTAAGGTCCCCCGTTACGACCCACATTATTTTGGAAATGAATTCTCAAAGTTATTTTCCATTATGAATGCTCACCCCCAGGGCAAGCATTTGTACCTGGCACTGTTCTCATTAATGAGGTAGCAGATTTAATTGTGTGCTGCAGACACACACACATGTGTGCATGTGCACACACATTGACAAACGTTCACGCATATGCACATTCTTTTTGTACACAGACACACACGACGCGCGGACACATGCACGCACGGGCACATGCATACATAAACACACATACACGGCAAGTTTTTGACTCAGTCTGGACCGAAGCCCTTGGGGAGCATCCTTTGGCGTGATGGGGGCCTCTATCACACAGTAATTGCTTTGCACATTGTAGACACCATGCAGGCTCACCGTGGAGCTTTGGAGTGGAGGTCGGCCCATCTCTCTATGCATTTGTGAAATTCACTGGAGGAGCATCAGAGTACATTGCCTCCGGCACAATTCTTACTCTAATTGTCAATTTTTGTCTTCTCGTTTCATGTTAATCTACAACAGTGGCACGAGGCAAACGATACGCCTCCCCCTGCAACAGATTTCTCTCATGACTAAAGCAGGGGATATATTACACAAGAATGGGCATCTCACACGTACCCACAGTTTTTTTTATAGATTTTTTTATGACGATTGCACATTTGGGGATCACACACTTAACGGCTGCGCAAGATGAAGGATCACACAGTACCTGACTTGCCACTTACAACTGAAGCAAACTAAGGAACGCGGCAAGTTCACACAAAAAACCCCGGCTCTCACTTCATTACGAGATGCATATAGGTAGCGACACAAACGACAACAACAAACGTGAAACGTGTTTGGGTTTTTTTGGGGGGGGGGGTTACGCGGTTATGGTATGGCTTGCACTTCACGTTGTATAGGTGCTCGTGTTCCTGCCACAGTTCAATTAACTTTTCTTCCATTTGTGTTTGAAACGCGCCCGCGGATCATTCCCTTGTCTGTTTGCCATTTTTCTTGCCCTGTCTTTTTTTTTTCCCGTGCTCCATTTTCATTGGCTATTGACGTGATCTGTTGCTTGGCCTACACTAGAATCAGCACGTCTGGGATCATTGAGGTGGCTCCCACTCGCCTGAAACCAGCTGAAACTAGATCAAGAAGAAAGACAATAGAGGTTTTTTTTTTTTAGTTTTTCCTCCTTTTTCTCCCCAAGTTGTACTTGGCCAATTACCCCACTCTTCCGAGCCGTCCCGGTCGTTGCCCCAGCCCCTCTGCCGACCCGGGGAGGGCTGCAGACTACCACATGCCTCTTCCCATACATGTGGAAGTCGCTTCTTTTCACCGGACAGTGAGGAGTTTCTCTAAGGAGGCGTAGCATGTGGGAGGATCACGCTACCCCCCCCGAACAGACGTCCCAACCGACCAGAGGAAGCGCTAGTGCAGCAACCGGGACACATACCCCCATCCGGCTTCCCACCCGCAGACACGGCCAATTGTGTCTGTAGGGACGCCCGACCAAGCCGGAGACAACACGGGGATTTGAACCAGCAAACCCTGTGTTGGTCGGCAACGGAATAGACCGCCACGCCACCCGGACGCCCCAAGAGATTAGAGTTTGCATCTGTCGAACGCGTCTCGGTTTTCTGTGCCGACCGTCCACTCCGATTGCCCCAAAATCTGCAGACTGGCGCACACCGGCACAGACTTGGCCCAGCTGTGAACCCTATAGCTATGATCGGGACAAAAGTTGTGTAGTGTAACTTTAGCATAAGTAAGTCTCATTTTAGTTTACCAAATACTGTCTTTTAAGGCTTTCTGTTGTTTTGTATTCATTACTTAATTTGAACATGACGCTTTTGCTGAATCCTCGAGCCGAAGCTTTGACATTCACATCATGGTTACCAATCCATCTCAGTGGCTTGTATCCAGGTGATTAAGTCCTCAATGATATCTGCAGTATATCTTTCCTATGACACACTCAACTCAACTGCTCCTGCTAGGCTCCTTCTTCAGGCTTCACACGTCTTAATTACTGTGTCACACGTTCCAGACAGTTCTTGTATCTTTCACTCCAATCAATGAATGTGTTAACTAATAGTTGTGTTAGCTTTCATATTAAATGTAATACTCATAATATTTTGCTCGGTTAAACTTGTTACAATGGCATGTATTTTCAGAGTATAAAAGCTAATAACAGCATCACAAGTCAACACTGTATGCCCTAAACATCACATCTCGGCAGCTGTGTTACAGAAAATGCATATATGATAGGAATTGGAATATCATAGAAGACTTCACGGCTCATAATTAGACGTCGCCGCATGGTTTAATGGGTCGTCAACTTGTAGTCAAGATATCGCCCTCCTCAAGCCTTCCGGAAGAGGATTTAGTTGATTCAGGTGCCATTGCATGCAGCCACAGCTTTTGGGCCACGGGTTGATTTGCACAGTTAGATATCATCACTGCGGTGCTAACAAGGCACTCTCTGGAAATCTCATGAGAGAGACTACTGGAGATACTCATCAGTGATCAATGTGTTCTTTGGCCTAGTACAGAATACACTCTTGTCTTTTTTTGTGTGTGTGTGAGAGGGAGAGATAGATAGAGAGAGCTTTTGAGTTTATCCATCCCCCTCTCACCCTCTTGCTGCTAACACATTGCTCTCTCTCCCCCTCATTCATTCTCTCTGCTCCCCTCACTCACTCTCTTCTGCTGTGCCTCCCTTCCACTCATCCTTGTCCCCCCATTTTCCTCATCTATCCGTCATAGATAAAAGCACAGTGCACATCACCGGGGAACGATTAGTCTCGACTATCTAATCAAATCCCTGTTGCACGTCTCTATTTCCCTCATTTTCGCAGCCTCCCCTCTTCTTCTGTGCCAAGCATATTATTAACCCAAGCTGCACGGCGAGGTGCCCAAGCATTCCTTCTCTAAAGGTGCCTCCAACTCATCTATTTTGCATGCATTATATCTCTATTTTGGATCCTCTAAGCCCCATTCCTGCTGTCCCTCTCATTTTTTAGTCTTCCTCGCTTAGATCACTTAGCCTATGTAGCCTATGTTCTCTGTTCCTTTTCTGTATTTTTTGACTGCTGGGGCTTCACTCCACAGTGTCACTCTTTGATTAGTTGTGCCGACATCCTGTGTCTTATCATTTCTCCGTGTCGCAGGCTTTCCCAGTCACTGTGATGCGTTTTAAGGTTCTATACTAAACATACAGATCCTTGAAATCTGCAATAAACATACCAGTCCTTATGAATATTTATCTCATACAGCGACCATACGCTAACCATATAATATCCCATTTGAAGATATATTGGAATTGGAATTGCATGCATCCCACTTGGAGGGATGTATGGTGAGAGGAAAAGGGTTTTATCTGGAAAAATTTAGGTGGGAATGGGAGCTGTGGCTGCTCAGTCGATATTGCACATATGCTTGTACTTGTCATTACTATTCATGACTCGGGGTGGGCCTGCAACATGGGCTGTTAGGTTTTCTGTAAAGTCAGTAGTCAAACTAAACATGCTGTTTAAGATATGCACCAAGCATGAAGGGAAATCATACATATTCATCGACAAGTTTAATTTTCCTGGATCCTTACACACCACAAAAACAACTACGGATGCCCCCGACACAATTTGTCTCCCCTATGTCTTTGTTTGGTTTCTCCCTTCACCTTTACATTGTTAAGGTGAGATCTCAACAGATTTTAAATAGTGTGCCCATTATATGCTCCATTAATTAGCCATCAAATTAGCATCTCAAATGAGGTGAAATAGGAAGATAGTTCATAGTTGATAGAAAGAAAGATGATTATTTTTATTGATCTGTGTTAAATGTCAACCAACTACAAATTCAAATCTACTACTACTACTACTACGGTACAAGTGGACTTGTACCGATTGGCTAGACAGAGGGACCGAGCTGCAAAGGATGTGCAGCAAGTTAGGGTGATCAAGGATAGAGATGGAAATGTGCTGACAAGCGAGGAGAGTGTGCTAGGAAGGTGGAAGGAGTACTTTGAGGGGCTGATGAATGAAGAAAATGAGAGAGAGAGAAGGTTGTATGGTGTAGGGATAGTGAATCAGGAAGTTCAGTGGATGAGCAAGGAGGAAGTGAGGGCAGCTATGAAGAGGATGAAGAGTGGAAAGGAAGTTGGTCCAGATGACATACCTGTGGAGGCATGGAGATGTTTAGGAGAGATGACAGTGGGGTTTTTAACTAGATTGTTCAACACGATCTTGGAAAGTGAGAGGATGCCTGAGGAGTGGAGAAGAAGCATACTGGTGGAGAAGAGTGTCAGGAGTGATTTGCGACAGAAGGGTACCAGCAAGAGGTAAAGGGAAGGTTTACAAGATGGTTGTGAGACCAGCTATGTTATATGGTTTGGAGACAGTGGCACTGATGAGAAGACGGGATGCAGAGCTGGAGGTGGCAGAGTTGAAGATGCTAAGATTTTCACTGGGAGGGACGAAGAAGGACAGGATTAGGAATGATTTTATTAGAGGGACAGCTCAGGTTGGACGGTTTGGAGACAAAGCAAGAGAGGCAAGATTGAGATGGCTTGGACATGTGTGGAGGAGAGATGCTGGGTATATTGGGAGAAGGATGCTGAATATGGAGCTGCCAGGGAAGAGGAAAAGAGGAAGGCCAAAGAGGAGGTTCATGGATGTGGTGAGGGAAGACATGCAGGTGGCTGGTGTGACAGAGGAAGACGCAGAGGACAGGAAGAGATGGAAATGGATGATCTGCTCTGGCGACCCCTAACGGGAGCAGCCAGAGGTAGTAGTACAAATTCATATGAGAACATAATTACTGAAAACTGAATTTGCTACAAAATCCACAATTATGATGCTAGTATGTAACTATCCATCCATCCATCCATTATCCATGCAGCTTATCCCAGTTGGAGTCATGGGATGCTGGAGCCTATCCCAGCAGTCATTGGGCGGCGGTGGGGGGGCACCCTGGACAGGCTACCAGGCCATCACAGGGCCCACACACACACACACACACACATAGGGACAATTTAGTACGGCCGATTCAAATGACCTACATGTCTTTGGACTGTAGAAGGAAACCGCGGCACCCGGAGGAATCAGAATACTTTATTCAACCTCGAGGGCAAATTGGGAAACCCACGCAGACATGGGGAGAACATGCAAACTCCACACAGAGGATGACCTGGGATGACCCCCAAGGTTGGACAACCCTGGGGTTCGAACCCAGGATCTTCTTGCTGTGAGGCGACCATGCTAACCACTGTGGCCCACACACACACACACATACATATATATATATATATATATATATATATATATATATATATATATATATATATATATACTATATTCGACAACCACCAGTGCATTTACCCATTCTGTAGGTTCGTTACCTTCTTGGTGATGCCATGTAACTATGCTATATAACTATTGTATTATTAAAGTGCTTCTGGTTTCCTCACAGAAGCCTGGTTTGGATATTGAAGTAACGCTACGGTGGATGAGTAGGGAATTATTTTAAAGGGATTATCAACTTGGCACCAACCATAAGATCAGATGCTTTGTTTGACTTAAGCCCACAACACTTCCAGAAGGCGGAACAGTAAATATGAACGTGACTGAAAGTGACATATGGCTTCAAGCCCTCTTTTTATTCTCATCTTTCTCTTTATTTTCATCCCATTTTGCCCTCCCCCATTTCTTCACTCTTATCCGTCTACCTCCAGCGGATTTGTGGAGCCAAAATAGGAGAGCAAAATATCAGCCCTATAGATCATTTTGACAGTTTAATTTCAATGCTTGATTATCAGTCAATCTGATAATTATATTATCCAACCATCCAATTAATTCGTTCTATATTTACAATGATCATCGAGTGCGCTCTCCATTTTTGCACCATTTATCAAGGTTGAGATATTGGCGTCACAAGGGACCTTGACAGTTTGTGTGAGAGCCTACTTGATTGAGATTTGAAAGTGGGCAAGCCTGCGTTGCGTGTGTCCGCGTGTTCATTACATGCGGCCTCAGTCGATATGAGGAGAGACACCCGCTGCCTTTCCTCATTCCAGTTCTTCATATGCGGCAGGACACGTTCCAGAAACACACACGTGGATAAAGCCAGAGACATAGCGAAAGAGGGAAAGCGGGAGAATGATGAAAGGATTTCATGCCGCTACCTCGGCTTTCCGCCTCTCCCGTCTGTGCCGTCTCGTTCAGGGAGAACTGGTATAGCACGCTCCTAAATCCCTCACACAAGCACAGCGGGGGGATGCAGGGCCAATCCTCCGTGAATTGATGCCTCTGCTTTCTCCTCCCAGTCTGCCTGACGTCGCCGACAACCCCCCCCCCCCCCCCGAGCGAGATCAGATCACCAAACACAAGCAACAGTGCATCACGTGAGATTAGGTGGCCTTATAGCATGACAGACTCGCATAGGCCCCATCCATCTGGAACATGGCAGCTTGGCGTGTTACATGTGCCGCTAATCGTACCGCATCCTTGAAGCGTTTGCTTTGTCTTAGGTAAGATCCTCGCATCTGACTGTGTGCATGCCGCTGTCCAAGCCGACGCAGCCGTCGACCGGCACCGTCTCAATCGAGCCATCTGTCTGAGGTGCTGAACGGCGTTCGGCAGTTTGACAGCTCGATGTTATGTGCCTACCTCACCCGGGTAGAGGTTAATGTAAAAAAAACAATTAACTTTCTCTTCCTCTTTTCTATTCCTGCTGTTTACTCTTCCCTCTGGACTGTGTTCTGTTTGTTGCTGAACACGCCGAGGGTGTGCAAGTGGGCGAGTTTTCAGTTTCTACCGGTGCTTTGAGGCAATCCCGCCCCCCCCCTTTGAGCTTTTTTGAGATTGATGTTTTATTAAATAGGAGCGCCGAGTAAATCGAAGTCTTCCCTTCTCTCTCCACAGATGACGTGCCGCCCTACTTCAAGACGGAGCCGGTGCGCAGCCAGCTGCATCTGGAGCGCAACAGGCTGGTGCTGACGTGTATGGCCGAGGGCAGCTGGCCGCTGGAGTTCAAATGGATCCACAACGACACAGAGCTCACGCGCTTCTCGCTGGAGTACAGGTGAGGAAATCCAACAGATGCCAGGGAGCAGCTCAAACCTGAGCTGAGTCGAGTAAGAGAGAGAGAGGCAGAGAGAGAGAGAGATACTCTCATTCGTTTGGTTGCCTGATCGATGATCTAAATGTAATTTACTGAACTGTCAGTTAAATAAAACAACATAATCCTATACGCACTCACTTTCAGTATACAAGGACAGATAACACAAATAAGGGGTATGACATATTTCCACTGCAGTCGGTCGTAAATTTTGCAGAAGTTATTAGAAGGTCCTAATGCAACCTGTCATGGGTATATCCGAGAAAAATACATAGGAAAACTCGTCCTTTACACTCTTTTCTTCTTATCTCTGTGTTTCCCTCCGTCTCTTTTTTTTCTGTCGGCCTTTCTCGGTCATTCTCGTATACTCGTAGATCTCGCTCTCCCTCCTCCAATGGTAGCGGCGTGACCTCCATCACTCGCTCTGGAGATACAAAAGAGGGGAGGTGGATGTGAATGAGGACTAGGACAGGAGATAAAATGTCTTTAATGTTAACTGGAAGATTGTAATCATGTGGCAACCACCGGCCTTATCTGTGTGTGTTTGTGTGTGTGTGCGTGTGAGAAATACTGTGTGTTGTGTGGAGCAGAGAAAGCGCACCAGTTGACCAGCACACTCGCTCCTCACTTAAAGCTGCAGTAGGCAACATGAACGTTCCGATGCGAAACCTTCCGCCTCTCTCTCTCTGCTGCCTCGTATCACTCCGCATCAAGTCTGCAGCCCTTAAGGTGCATTTTAACTGAACACAAAGCGACATTTACGAGCGGCACGAATGCGTGAAAAGTCAATGGTCGGAGGCGAATGGTCAAAGTTAATCATGGCGAAATATGTGAGCATTGCGAAATGAGCATTCGCTTGAGTTAAAAAATGTTCAACTCGAGCGAAAGCCAATCACCTTTGCGTCGGGCTAGAAGCCACGCCCCCTTTACGGAACTCTCTTCAGTCAAGATGGAGGACAAGCTTTGATCACGTCTCCGGTTGACACTATGCGACCAAACTGACCACCAATGCTGGGTCCATGGCACTGGCTATCTGTCGCTGATCCATGATCACAAGATAGGATAACTTATGATGAACTTATGACTTACTTTTTAGTAGTGATGTGTTGGTCGTGAACGAGTTGGCTCTGTGACCCTGATCCTTTAAGTCAGGGATAGGCAACATGGTCCAGAAAGGTCTGGTGTGGGTGCTGGTCTTTGTTCCAACCAAGCAGTTACACACCTGATTCTATTAGTCAACCAATAGTCTTTGCTAAGACAGAATAAAAGGATGATCCTATAACATATTTGTTAAATAGGATCCAGAAACATCTCACTTTGGTATTAACATTAAGAGCCAAGCATGGTGAGACTTGTATGTTGCATCGGTCACCAACATACAAAACATAGTTCAATATAAATAAAAAACGTTCATTACACATGTGTAATAGTGTTAGATGTTCTTTTTTTACATTATTTACCCTACTTATTTGTCATATATCATTTACCATACATCATTTGGCTCTTATTGCTGAGCTCAGAGCCAGAATTCCCATCACTATAACTTGGCTGTCTTCTGTTGGGTCTAGCAAACTTGCTAGCAGCGTTGGTGTAAATCCAAAATGCTTGCTGTGACGTGGCACAAAATTAGCTTGTTCATTTTTCAGGTGAGTGATCAAACCCCCGTGAGGAAAGTGAAGTGAGATTTTGCTTTGTGTTCGGTTAAAACACTCAGTTACACTCCTGTAGCACTCAACATTTCGAAAACGTCTCTCCAATGTTGACCCTCATCTGAGCTCTCTTTTTATTTAGCCCCTTCTTTGTCTCTTTCTTCTCCGCCAAGGTCTTCTTTCTTTTGGCCTTTTTAGTACTATACACCATTTTAGACAAAAGAGGTATTGGAAATTTAGCACAAGACACGCAGAACCCGGTTGACCCTTGTTTGTACAGATTTACTGTGATTGGCTGTTTATGTGTTAGCTAACCCTGATGGTTATTTGAGTCACATCGGGTCCAATTTTTCTTTAAACTAAATACAAATGGAACCTTTCAATTAAATCTTTTTAGTGACATGCAATTGTCAAAATTAGTTATTTCAACCAAAATTATAATGAAATATTATTGCCTACTGCAGCTTTAATCCCACAGGGTTGAAATACACTGGAAATACACTATAAATATACTGGTGCAGAGAGAAGGACAACCTGAGGGCAACTGCAAGCCCAAATGACCACCCACACACCTGACCCCCGCCAACACAAGCGCGTGCATACACACACACACACACACGTGGATGTGTGTGTGTGTGTGTGTGTAGGCCAAATGTCCAAGACTGTTTGTGTGTGTGTGTGTGTGTGTGTGTGTGTGTGTGTGTGTGTGTGAGTAGGCCAAATGTCCAAGACTGTTTGTGTGTGTGTGTGTGTGTGTGTGTGTGTGTGTGTGTGTGTGTGTGTGTGTGTGTGTGTGTGTGTGTGTGTGTGTGTGTGTGTGTGTGTGTGTGTGTGTGTGTTGGCTATGATCAGCCTTTCTCTTTGCAATCCTCCAAGGAAGATAAGAACACGGAGAAGAGAGGATTGGTTGGAAGGGCAAGTGAAAGCAACAAGACTTTCATTACAAAGGCGCAGAATGGAGCACATGTGTGACACTCACACTGTCAGCTATAGCCTCTGGGCCGTTGTAACTGTTAGTGGGTGATGAAATCAGTGACTGCAAGATAGCACAAGTGTGATTGAGCCACTGTTGACATGCATACATGTGTCGGATTCTGTCTCTTCTTGTGTGTGCGTGTTGGTGTGTGTAACATTCATCCCCTTATGTCACCGTTCACTCTTCAGGTGTGTGTGTTTGTGTGTGTGTGTGTGTGTGTGTGTGTGTGTGTGTGTGTTATCATTGGGATTTGCAGTTGCCCTTAGCCCTCAGGTTGTCCTTCCCTCTACACCGGTTGACGGAGCACAGCTGATCCCCATGTTAATGAGGTTATCGAAAAGGTCCCTGATGCCGAGTGCTGCTTTACATACGACACTGGCCGACTTGACCCTGTGTCCTCTGGCAACTGATCAATACTGCAGTTTGTGTGCATGTGTGCGCGCGTGTGTGTGTGTGTGTGTGTGCGTGCATTGATATTACTATTCACTGTGTGGGTGAGGGTGCTGGTGAGAGACAGTTTCAGCAATGTGCTGCAGGCAGTTTGGTAAAGTGTGCCACTCTTAGGAGAGAATAGGCTCAAAATTGATCGCTGTCGGATATCAACAACATCGCTGTGAAAACAGCACACACACACACACTAAATTAGTTTGTTTATAAATCCATATTATCATCACAAAATTATTTATCAAAATCCAACTTAATTAAGTCTGAAGATGATATCTAATGCAATTAAGAAACATGGTGCTTATCAGACACTGAATCAGCCTTCCTACAATGTTTTATATTCACTGAAGTGTAAAAATGGAGCATTTCAGCTGCCCATTGCATGGCCAAAGCTTCGGGGCTAACGCACTACCTGGCCCAACAGTTTGGCCAATGGTCAACTTCTCTCAAGTCTTCACAGTGTGAAGAGACTCACAACAGACAGATTTGGTAAACCAAAACACAATAAAAGCTCCCATTGTATTAAAATAAGATGTAAACAAGTAGTTGACATGCTCGTCACTTCTGATTAAAATTTCAATTCTCTATTTGTAAATTTATGCGTCATTTATAGAGAAATTATCTGTAATGGGATCAAAACCAGAAAAAAAAGAAAGCTCCGTGATTGAGAATTCGGAAATGAGAATCAACATTTTGACAGTTAACGCAATGAAATGTGATCTAATGTGTCTGATTATGATGAGTGCCTCCAATATCAGTGCCTGTTTCCTGCTCATGTGCATGTTTGTTTGTGTGAGTCAGAGACAGCTTGTGTTGCATATGTGTATGTTATTCGTCATGCTAACAAAACACACCCATATTTTTTGACAACTGACTGACCCTTGGCATCTTTCCCACTCATTCAGACCCCACCAGTAATTACCAAGAACACACAATTTTATTTTATTTTATTTACATTTTTTTCCATCAACAGATAAAATGTCATGGTGTCTTTAAAGCTGCACTGAGGGAGTTTTACATGTAAATGAATGTCCGTGACATTCAAGCCCCTGCCAAACGAGTTCACATAGTGATGATTATCAAGCATATCACTGCCAGGTAAATCTCTCTGTATTTCACAGTATACCGACATTTTAAATCTAGTGTCTGGGCCGACATTCCCGCGTTGTATTCCCGCGCTGACACACCGGAAGTGATGCGTAGTGATGCGTTTTACGTCAACCAGCAACGATCGCTTTACCAGAGCGAGCTGGTTTTGAGTCTTTTCGAAATGTTAAAAACATCGCGGAGAAACTGATTTAAAACGAAACGAAATGCCTCGCCGTTGCTGCGCTGTCGCACGCTGGAAGGGAAAACTCCAATCGAAAAACGAAGACAGGCGTGGATTCATGCGACCCGTCGGGGGGGACTGACTGGGAGACGTGGTGAGAAGAGTGTGGCGTCTTGAGTTGATGCAGTTGGAGGACAGTAGGGGGAGCTAGTGGGCAAGATAGGATGTAAGTGACTGTAAGAGGGGAGAAGGAGTGTGACGTCGTGTTTGTTGAAGTAAAGAAGCGTATGCTAACAGACTTGTGTCGTGTCTTAGCAACACGACAAAGAGCAAATATCAAACGCGAAGATTTTCGGAGAACATTTCATATCTGGTGGTGTGTATCCGTTTCTTACCCAAGTAAGTATTGGGATTGAACATACGTAAGTAACAGCTCTAAATTTGATACTGTCCTAGCAGAGCAACTGCCAAACCAAAGTTTGAGTTGTTGATACCTAGCTTCCTCAAGTTTGACAACGATTCCATCAGCTTTATTGTGTCAGGATGTTTCAGGTCATAATGTGACTCCAGCCTCGATCTCATAACCGTGCAAACAATTCAACTTTTGTTGAATACAAACAATTCAGCCGTACAAACAGTTAAACTACGATGGCTTGCCTCTGATTTGAAGGAGCAAAAATTGTTTTCCTTTGATAACGGATGGTACAAGCAGTCTTGGACATGTCCACCAGCAAAGTAATCGTGTGCTTCTAAAGGCGTGTATGCCTTCATTGATTCTTTCGTAAACATACTTGGTGTGTCTGTGAGGTGTTCAGTCACATCCCTCCAGCCGATGTTTGGCAACTTCGTGATATCACTTGTCCACTGAGCTTCAGCAAGCATAAACGGAGCGGGACGTTTTTCTCCAGTGCTTAGCGTAAGTTTCGACTCGTAATGCTTCCTGTCTTCCTTGCTTAGACCTTCAGCATATTCTGAGATTTCCACTTTCACAAATTTCTAACTTTTCTCCGTTTAATTTTAAGCCCCCCCCTTTTTCCCCTCCCCAGTTGTATCTGTATCTGGCATGGTGGCGCAGTGGTTAGCGCGGTCGCCTCACAGCAAGACGGTCCTGTGTTCGAGCCCCGGGGATAGTTCAACCTTGGTGGGTCATCCCGGGTCGTCCTCTGTGTGGAGTTTGCGCGTTCTCCCCGTGTCTGCGTGGGTTTCCAGGATAAGCGGTTCAGCTAATGGATGGATGGGATGGATGTATCTGGTCAATTACCCCGAGCTGTCCCGGTCGCTGCAGATTGTAGACTACCACATGCCTTCTTCGATACATGTGGAGTCGCCAGCCACTTCTTTTCACCTGACAGTGAGGAGTTTCGACAGGAGGACTTAGCGTGTGGGAGGATCACGCTATTCCCCCGCCCCCCCCCCCCCCCCGAACAGGCGCCCCGACCGACCAGAGGAGGCGCTAGTGCAGCGACCAGCACACATACCCACACCCGGTAACACGACCAAGCCGGCGATCCCCGTGTTGGTAGGCAACGGAATAGACCGCTACGCTACCCGGACGCCCTAATTTTAAGTTTTATACGCTTTCATCTGTGAGTTTCGTAGGTACGCACGTTGTTTCTCGGCCATGTTTTGCCACAGCGCAGGTTTTACGTCACGCGATAAGGGGTCTATTGTTAATAATTGTTTTTTTTTATTGATTCGTTTATGTTCTCTCTGTAATGTTCTGAATTAGATTTAAATAAAGTTTTGTTAAAGCAAAAAATTGATATTTTAATTGAAAGAATACACATACAGGAATCAACATAACAGCAATGTACATACAACTTCAAACAGAAAACGGAATCTCACAATGAACAAAACGACTCCCTATTTAAAATATAACAATGTTCTCTAAAATGAAAATATACATAAACTGAATAAAAAATAATACGATAAGAAAATAAGAAAAACGATTGCATTAAAATTGAAAATAAATATAAGAATAAAGAAGCATTAAGTCACAGAATTGTCAGAGGATTCTTTAAAGATATTGTCATAGCAGTTTAACAATTTTGTACACTTGTTGTCTTTTAATAATCTAATAGAACTTAAGAGAGAGTCAAGTTCAAGCAGGAAATGTTGTAAATAAGGTCAGGAAATGGAAAATTTCTGCTTGTGTGCAGAGAATTTTGCCAATAAAATAAAAAAATATATAACTACATTTTCCAAGATTTTATTTTGTGATTTGTCATAATAACAAACTATGTCTTTTAGGGTAAAGGAATAAGTGATGTTTGCATTTAAGAAAAATGTGAGATCCTAGATCTTTCCAAAACTTATTTGTTACTGAACAAAAATACATAAATAAACGAACAGGAGACCCTTCATCGTTTCCACGAAAAGTGCAGCAGCCGTCAATATCTGTGAACTTCGCTACAAGAGTATTAGTTGGGTATATTTTATGTAGAAGCTTGAAATTAATCTCTTTTACCTTATTTGAAATACAGTATTTATATGGTATCAACCAAGCCATCCTCCAGTAAATGTCCTCAACCCAAGAATTCCAGTAGAACTTGCCTCTAGCTTTAACTGTATTCCTTTTTTGGAAGATTCTTATGATATGTTTGTTGTTACATTTTTTTTTGTCAGTGAGTTCAATTCCATCTAACATTAGCAAAAAGCTTTGCCAGAGCTGGAATTGCGTGTGACCAAAGCTCTTGATTGGCTTGGCTTCAGGGCTTTCTGCCAGACAGCTTCCATGCTTGGAAGCTATGATGGAAAAAACTAAGAAGCATTCAAGAAAAGTATGTGATGCTCGAGAATGAGGAAGAAGAAACTCGGCGTTCAGAAGAAGGACCAAAGTTAAAAAAAAAGAAGAAAAAGAAATCAATTAACGGCGAGGACAAACACGGATAACCATTAGAGTAGCTTTTCCCTTGTGGAGAGCGCCGAAAGAAGAGAAGTAATTATGCTCACTGCCAGAAAGGGGGAGACAAAACTTCCACACTACTACTACTACTTTCGGCTGCTCCCGTTAGGGGTCGCCACAGCAGATTATCTGTATCCATCTCTTCCTGTCTCTGCATCTTCCTCTGTCACACCAGCCACCTGCATGTCCTCCCTCACCATATCCATAAACCTCCTCTTTGGCCTTCCTCTTTTCCCCTTCCCTGGCAGCTCCATATTCAGCATCCTTCTCCCAATATACCCAGCATCGCTCCTCCACACATGTCCAAACCATCTCAATCTTGCCTCTCTTGCTTTGTCTCCAAACCGTCCAACCCGAGCTGTCCCTCTGATATACTCGTTCCTAATCCTGTCCTTCGTCACTCCCAATGAAAATCTTAGCATCTTTAACTCTGACACCTCCTGCTCCGCCTCCTGTCTTTTCATCAGTGCCACTGTCTCCAAACCATATAACATAGCTGGTCTCACAACCATCCTGTAAACCTTACCTTTAACTCTTTAACAAAACTTCCCACACTGCAGGTTTAATTAACACATGTTTTGTTTGCTAATATTACACGTCAGTGGGGGAAAGGTGGAGAGGTGACAAACTGGGCATACGGTACTAATTAGATGGTGGGAAGAGAGAGTGAGAGGTGAGAGAAGCGGTGGTGTATGGACATGGTTGTAGTATGTCAGTGTTTATGCCAATGACTAATTCAGAACAATATATACATAGCCCACATATTTTGGATTATTTATGAAATGGATATATATGTTATGTAAAAGCATACTTAAATGCATGTAGAACTTATCTGTATTCTTCTTTGGTCATTAGACATTATAATGTGATTAAAAGCTGACTTTGTCAATGGATAAAAAAGAAAGGAAATCTCTTTTAGTCTTAAACTCAGCTTTGCCATCCTCCACAGCTAGTCTCATTTTCCCCATTAGAGTCATAGAAGAGAACCAGTGGAAAAAAAGTGGTTGTATTGTGGAAAAAAAGATATGTTAGCATCTCTACATTGGTTTTGGAGAAAAGCACAAAGAAAATAGATGATAGTTGCAGTAATTTCACTTCTATTGGACTATTTTACACACCATGATACCAGAATTGATTACAATCATCTACAATTATCTTCGCAGGTCAGGAAGCTTCGTCTTCTTTTAAGGCTGGGATATGCATCTGTAAAGGCACATGGAAACTCTGCAAAATAGCACAGCAAAAGGGTTTATGGCTGTCTGTGGACTGCAAAAGCTCAGAGTGTCACAGAGGTGCACTCTTCCAAAATCTCAACACCACATCAACCGTGTCCACAGGGCTACGAAACAAACTTGTTTAAAAACCTGGAATGACATAGATGCTGCCTTTTTTTCCTTTTTTCTTTTTTTTTAATTTCTCATGGGGTGAGTGGCAGTCATGTGGAGGAATTCAAACAACCTCCTTGGCCTGCAACAATGAATCGATGAAAAAGATAAAATGCGATTATAAAAATAGTTGGTAACGGATGTTATTATGATTCGCCGTGTCTGTGTTGGTGCACGCCATCTCACGGAGCTGGCTACGTCACCTTGAGAAAAAATAAATAAATTGAAACATGGCGGTGGGCAGAGAAAACTGCTCGACCAAAATCCTCTACGGGAGCACTCCACGTTAGATTCGAGTGTGTTAGCTGGAAACTATGTAAAACCGATCTTGCATGGCGCAGGAGCACTGCGGTAATGAGAGAACACCTGAAACAGGTTGGAGCCACGAGTGAATGGGACTCAACAGCAGGGTAAGTACAACATCTCAATTAAATGAATTTAGACCTGTGGCATACGTCGCCATGGGTCTTGAGGATGAGTTGTTGCCTCAAGTGAAGGAGTTCAAGTACCTCGGGGTCTTGTTCACGAGTGAGGGTAGGATGGAGCAAGAGATTGACAGGTGGACTGGTGCAGCATCAGCAGTAATGTGGACATTGTACAGGACTGTTGTGGTGAAGTAGGAGCTGAGCCAGAAGGCAAAGCTATCAGTTTATCAGTCAGTCTTCGTTCCAACCCTCACCTATGGTCATGAGCTTTGGGTAGTGACCGAAACGGTGAGATCGCGGATACAAGTGGCTGAAATTAGTTTCCTCTGTACGGTGTCTGGGCTCAGCCTTAGAGATAGGGTGAGGAGCTCGGACATCCGGACGGAGCTTGGAGTAGAGCCGCAGCTCCTTCGTGTTGAAAGATGCCAGTTGAGGTGGTTCGGGCACCAAATTCGGATTCCTCCTGGACGCCTTCCTTTGGAGGTTTACCGGGCATGGCCAACTGGAAGGAGACCCCGGGGTAGACCCAGAACTCGCTGGAGGGACTACATGTTCAGTCTGGCCTGGGAACGCCTTGGAATCCCCCAGGAAGAGCTGGAGGGCGTTGCTGAGGAAGGGGACGTCTGGAGTGCCCTACTTAGTTTGCTGCCACCGTGACTCGACCCCGGAGAAGTGGCTGATAATGAATGAATGAATGAACGCATTGCGTTTTGAAGTGAGGAGTCGTTTGTCTTACAGCAGGTAGTTCTTCCCGTTTATCTATACATAATAGCCAGTGTTTGCTCACGATTCAGCTTGAAAGGTCCATTCTATAAAGTCAAATTTCCAAGAGAGCTAGCCTTAGCTAGGAGGATGTGGACATGCTAACATTTTTGCATTGCAATGCAAAGTCCCTGTAGAAAGAGAGAGACTGACAGGGTGTGTGTTTGTGTGTGCGCCTGTGTGCGTGCGAGAGAGAGAGCAAGAAGAGTGTGTTTGTGTGTGTGTGTGTGTGTGTGTGAGAAAGTGTTACTGTTCAAGTCAATTTTAATTGTAGTAGCCCATTATCACAAATTACAAATTTGCCAAGTTTTACAGCAATACAACATCCTGTCCTTAGATTCTCACATCGGATAAGGAACAACTCCCTAAAAATAATCCTTTAACAGGGAGAAAAAATAGTGGGAAACCTCAGGGAGAGCACCAGAGGAGGGATCTCTCTCCCAAGACAGACAAACGTGCAATGGATGTTGTGTGTACACAATTTACAGAATACAACATTGAAAGAGGATAACAGAATTATAATGGAATTATAAAATATATGAACGATATGATGATGAGGGTCCCAAGCAGTGTCCGGATGCCACCAGAACAGCCCAGGACCTGAGCCATGCGACCACCATCGCGATGTAGACCTGACAGGAGGACAGACTACACATGCACACAGGGGAGACTCACATCACACCATTAACATACACAGAAGAAGAGAAAAGAGAAGACATCATTCAGAGAGAGGGAAAAGACATGTGAGAGAGGAGAACACTTTGCAATAATCTATACTCTATAATCTCGTGGGCAGAACAGTGCTTGATAAATTCATTGAGACAGAAACTGACCTGCCATGCAGTACAGGTTGTGAAGCACTTGATTTAATAGCAACTAATTGTATGCTAAGGTAAAAAGATGAGTTTTAAGTTTTGATTTAAAGGACTCAACATACTCTGATTGTCTGATGGCAGCAGCCAGGTTATTCCACAAGAATGGGGCCTGATAGGAAAAGGCCCTGCCACACTAGCTGACTTCTTTTTAATTTTAGGTACACACAGGAGCCCTGTGTTTTGAGAACGGACAGCTTGAGGTGCAATGTACGGTTTAAGGAGATCAGACAGGTATGATGTGGCAAGCCCGTTTAGGATTTTATAAGTCAGCAGAAGCACCTTGAAGTCCAATCTAACATGGATAGGACGCCAATGAAGGGAGGCAAGAATTGATGTAATATTGTCAAATTTTCTAGTTAGGATTCTAGCTGCAGCATTTTGAACCATCTGAAGACTTTTAGTACTAGCATGTGGCAGACCTGAAAACAGAAAATTACAGTAATCAAGTCTGGATGAAACAATGCATGTATTAGCATCTCTGCATCAGCCATGGACAGGAAGGACCGAATATTAGCTATGTTACATAAGTGGGGAAAAAAGGCAGTCGTGGTGATTTTTTTAATGTGCTTTTCAAAGGAAAGGCTGGGATCAAACGTAACGGCAAAAGTTTTGGCTGCTACACTTTGTGAAATCACAGAGTTGTCGATTGTTACTGTTACTTGATCAAATTGGTGTCTATGTCTAGTAGGGCCAATGACCAGCATCTCAGTTTTATCCGAATTTAAAAGCAGGAAATTTAGTGACATCCAATTTTTCACAGTGGTCAAGCAGGTCTCCAAATTAATAATTTGAGTATGATCATCAGCCCTTATAGGCATATAAAGCTGAGTGTCATCTACAAAGCAATGGAAATGTATCCCTTGACTGCATATAATTTGGCCCAAGAGGTGAAATATAAAGAGAAAAAAGTAGAGGGCCAAGAACCGAGGCCTGAGGTATGCCATATTTAACATCAGATATTTTTGACATAATATTACTATTGCAGACACAATATATTCTTCCAGATAAGTAAGACTTAAGCCAAGAGAGAGCAAAGCCAAAGATGCCAAAATTACAATTTATTCTGACTAATAGTATACAGTGATCAATGGTGTCAAAGGCTGCAATGAAGTCCAGTAGTAGAAGCACAGAGGTGGAATTAGTCTACAGCTAGTAGATGGTCGTTCACCACTCTGGTCAGAGCAGTTTCAGTGGAGTGACATGCCCTGAAAACCGATTCAAAAGGTTCATAAAGATAGTTTTCTTCTGTATGGATCAAAAGTTGTTGATACACAACTCTGTCTAGCACTTAAGAAAAGAATGGAAGATTAGAGACTAATTGATAGTTATTAAGAGACCCTGGATCGAGGTGCGTTTTTTTTTTTTAAGTATTTAAGTATATTTAAGGTTTAAACACAGCTGTCTTAAAACTGCTGGGAACAGTTTCAGTAGTAAGCGATAAATTAACAATGTCTAGCATTTTAGGTCTCAGGAAGGGCCAGAGGTATTTAAAAAGTTTTGCTAGTAAAGGGTCAAGTAGGCAAGTAGTTGGTTTAGAAGCTGACAGGTTCTTAGTCAAAGTATCAAGAGAGATAGTCTCAAAAGCTGTAATAACAGGGACTATCAGTGACTCATTGTATAGATATGAATTTGGTAAGACAGGATCTGCAGGAGTAGCTGGAGTTGAAGAACTAATTTTGTTTATGATCTTATCAACCTTATTGCAGAAAAAGTCTCAAAACTCATGGACCATGAATGGTGAGCAGCTGATAGATGGCTGTTAGTACATTTAGATACAGTGTCAAAGAGAAATCTGGGGTTATGTTTATCATTATTGATTGAGAAACATGCACTGCTTTCACGGCAGATAAAGCATGCTTGTATGATAGGTAAAAAGAAACTTACGATTTTGATTTTCGCCATTTACATTCCAATCTCCCACAGGCCTGCTTTAGATCACATGTCTCGTCGTTAAACCAAGGTGTAGGCCTCTTTAGTTGCCTAGCTCTGGCAGTGAGAGTTGCAGCTGAATCAAGGTGACTGGAGAGGGCCACATTTAAGTCACTAGTGAAATTTTCAACAGAGTCAATCTCTACAGTGAAAGGAGCCAAGACTTGAGGCAGCTGCTGGCCAAATGCAGCTACAGTGGATGGACCAGTGTGGCGAGTGGCCACTATATCTGTGCTGATATTAACAGGAAAGGCTAACAATGCTTCAAATTTGATGAGAAACATGATCTGACACAGCAGATGTGTTTGGCGAGACATTCAGATTAGAAACTGCTATCCCTTTAGATAAAACCAAATTAAGGGCGTTACCACGGCAATGCAACTCTTAAACAAACTGAGTGAACCCAAAAGTATCAACAAGCACTGAAAGGTTTTACTTAGAGGATCAGCAGCCTTATGCAGTTGAATATTGAAATACACAAAGAATTAGAATCTCATCAGAATGAGTAACAAGACCTGAGACAAATTCTTCAAGAAATGGTAAGAGCCAGGAGATCGATAGTGTATCACAATCTGGACTGAGAGAGATGGACTTTATAATAAGGCCTCAAAGGCTGGAATTTAGATTCAAGTTTAGAAGTTAAGTTGAAAATAATCTTATACATTAAGGCAACACCCCCACCTTGTTTATTTGCCCAAGCTACTTGGACATACGTATCGTCAGGTGGGGAAACTGAACTCTTAGTTAGTGTTTTACGTTTTTTATTATTCATAATTTATTGCTATTTTAACAGCTCAGGTCCATTCAAACAATGTAAAAATTACCTGTTTTTGTGCACTTTATTAAAAAAAAACAAAAAAAAAACAAGCACATATATTTTGCCATGTTGTACAGCATACACTTAGGTCTGTTATTTGTCAATTTGGAATAACTTTTTTTTTTAATAAAATGGTGGGAAAAATTTGTTTTTGTGTTTTTATCCAATTCATCGATTAATCGAAGAAATAATCGACAGCGTAATCGATCATCAAAATCGTTGTTGGTTGCAGCCCTATTACATAAGTATTGTGCCCTTTTCTGAATAGCTTGATGTAAGTTTGCCTGCATGCTCAAGTTTGAATATGGGTATCATGGTTGCAAAATCCGCTCTAAAATTGATTCCAATAAAAAAAAAGGAAGAATATAGGTTTCATTTGTAATGGTAGACAATACAGTTGTTCGCATTGGGGGTTGTGAATGTTGTCAGATTAATCGATAAAAATGTGGATTTGTCATTGAGATCCATTGACATCAAGGCACTGCAGCAGTACCGCTCTCCTACCAGGAAGAAAAAACTGGCCTCAATTTGTTCTTGCACAAAGTCAGCATTCAGGATAAGTGATTGATTGATTAAGTTACTGCTAATTCAGTTTAATTTAAGAAGGTTAGGGTTCGAGACACCACCTGTTAATTACATCTACTTTTTTTCCAAGTCAGTCTCGTTGCGATCAATGATCATTTTTCAAGGGAGCCATATACTGTAGCTGAGAGAGTGTCAGCATGTCAGCTCATCAAACAAGTGCCAGCCTGGACAGCGGTAAATACACCTCATAATAAGTTAAACGTTGTCAAAGAAAATGACAGAGAGAGGAGGTGTACGGGAGGAGAGAGCCCGTACTTGGTAGCCAGCATGGTAGGCAGTGGCAGGCTTCAGAACATCGGTGTAGTATTCCTCTATAGATGACCTTAATGGAGTCTTCACTATTACTAAAAAACATCTATTTCATTTCTCCCTGCTATCGCGCCTACGCAACCCCCACACACACGATCTTTTTTTCTCTCTCTCACCCTTTCCTTCATGCAGTCACTCACTTCTTGTTGTCTCCTGCTGAGTGTTTAAGAGACACTGGGGCAAAAAGTACGTGTGAGCAAGCAAAAGAGAGTGAGAGAGGGATAATGTACTTACTTTAGTGTGTGTGTGTGTGGGGGGGGGGTTAGAGTGCTTTGCTCCGATTTGGTTGTGGTAGCTGTCTGATGGCCTCTCTATGAGCGCCCCAACTCCCTACCTCATATGTAAAAGGCCATCTGAACGCCTGCCTCCACTCTTAAACATGATGCTGCTGCTCCCAAACCAAATGTCCACTGCCATGTGACCACATTAGGACCAGTGCAGGTACATACAGTATCGGTGGAATGGGAAAACAGTAAATGAGCATCGTTTTTTTTCTCCGCCTTTTTCTCCTCAATTGTACCCGGGCCAATTACCCCGCTCTTCTGAGTCGTCCCAGTCGCTGCTCCTCCCCCTCTGCTGATCTGGAGAGGGCTGCAGACTACCACATGCCTCCTCCGATACATGTGGAGTTGCCAGCCGCTTCTTTTTCTCCTGACAGTGAGAAGTTTTGCCAGGAGGATGTAGCGCATGGGAGGATCATGCTATTCCCCTCAGTTGCCCCCCCCCCAAACAGGTCCCCGACCGACCCGAGGAGGAGCTAGTGCAGCAACCAGGACACATTCCACATCCGGCTTCCCACCACAGCCACAGCCAATTGTATCTCTAGGGGCACCTGACCAAGCTGGAGGTAACATGGGGATTCGAACCGCTGATCCCCGTGTTGGTAGGCAACAGAATAGATTGCCACGCTACCGAGGTGCCATTTTTTTGGTTTTTTAATAAACAATACTTGATAGTTGTACAGGGACAATCCATCTTGTAACTGAATGAGACAAAAATAAATGTCAGTATTTTCTGGCAATACAATATTCCACATGGCAATCAAACCATCAACATTGTGGCAACCTACACGTGTCTATCAGAGTATACCGAAAAAATTGTACTTTCAATCGCTAGCTTAAGGCCCCATGATGCATGTTTAACTCTTTGAAGCTTTTTACGGGCTTTAGAGTAGGCAAATGAAAGAAAAAAGTATTCATCCTATGGGAA